>NC_088637.1:7500-178706 GCF_036013475.1 Columba livia | reverse complement strand
GGACCTATAGAGTGGCCGTGGGGACGTATAGGAGGATATGGGGGCCTATAGGGACCTGTAGAGGGGCCTTAGGGGTCCTGTAGAAGGATATAGGGGCCTATAGGGACCTGTAGAGGGGCCTTAGGGATCCTATAGGAGGATATAGGGGCCTATAGGGACCTGTAGAGGGGCCTTGGGGGTCCTATAGGAGGATATAGGGGCCTATAGGGACCTATAGAGGGGCCTTGGAGACCTATAGGTGCATATAGGGACACATTGGTAGCTATAGAGGGGCCTATGGGGGATATAGGGACATACAGGGGCTTATAGGGACCTATAGAAGGGCCTTGGGGGTCCTCTAGGAGGATATAGGGGCCTTAGGGGACATATAGGAACCTACAGAGTGGTCTATGGGGGGATAGAGAGACCTATAGAAGGGCCTATGGGGATGTATAGGGGCCTATAGGGACCTATTAGAGGGGCATTAGGGGTCCTATAGGAGGATATAGGGGCCTATAGGGACCTATAGAGGGGCCTGTGGGGGGATATGGGGACGTATAGGGGCCTATGGGGGGGATAGAGAGATGTATAGAGGGGCCTTAGGGAACATATAGGGACCTATAGAGGGACCTTAGGGCACGTATGGGGGCCTATAGGTGCCTATAAGGGGCCTTAGGGGTCCCATAAGAGGATATAGGGACCTATAGAGGGGCCTGTGGGGGATATGGGGACATACAGGGGCCTATGGGGACCTATAGGAAGATATAGGGACCTATAGAGTGGTCTATGGGGGGATAGAGAGACCTATAGAGGGGCCTATGGGGATGTATAGGGGCCTATAGGAGGATATAGGGGCCTATAGGGACCTATAGAGGGGCCTTAGGGGTCCTATAGGAGGATATAGGGACCTATAGAGGGGCCTATGGGGACGTATAGGGGCCTATAGGAGGATATAGGGGCCTATAGAGGGGCCTTGGGGGTCCTATAGGAGGATATAGGGGCCTATAGGGACCTACGGGGGACAGAGAGACATATAGAGGGGTCTTAGGGGACATATAGGGACCTATAGAGGAGCCTTAGCGGGTATGTAGGGGCTATAGGGGGGATATGGGGACATATGGGGGGACATAGGGACCTATAGGGGGGGCCTATGGGATCCCATAGGGACCTATGGGGGGGTATAGAGACCTATAGGGACCTATAGATGGACATATGGGACCTATAGGGACCTATAAGGGGACATGTGGGACCTATAGATGGACATATGGGACCTATAGGGACCTATAGATGAACATATGGGACCTATAGATGGACATATGGGACCTATAGGGACCTATAGATGAACATATGGGACCTATAGATGAACATATAGGGCTCCTATGGCCTCTTTTCCCTCAAAACCCGCGATTTTGGTTAAAAACGGTGAATTTTGCCCCAGTTCCCCCCCCCCCGCTCTTTAATTCACTTTAAACTCCCCAAACCCGCGGGAATTTTGGGCTCGTTTGGCTCTTTTTCCACAAAACCCGGCGAATTACGCGTTTTCCTGACAGGAAGCGCCATTTTTGGGGCCATTTTTGGGGCATTTTGGGGCATTTTCGGGGCATTTTGGCGCTTAAAACTCATTTCTTCCGCTGCTCGGTGGCGCTTCGCCCCCATCTCCTCACAAACGCCGCGAAATGAGGCAAAATACCCATTTTTGCGCTTTGTTGTTAAAAACCAAAGCGGGGCGGCGGCGTTTTGAGGTGTTTTGTGGGTTTATTTTAGTTTATTTTATATTTTGGGGGGGGGGGGGGCGCGTTATTCAGCGCTTTTCTGACAGGAAAACGCCGCCGCGCGCGGAGCCACCCCCCCCCGGGTTTATTTTCCCTCTAAAAAAACGCATTTTAAGGTTTTTTAGTGGGAATTAATGAAATTAAAGCGGTTTTAATGCGTTTTTTATTGCCGCGGCGCCCCCGGGGGCGGGAAACCGAAGGACCCCAGCGGGACAAGATGGCGGCGGGCTGCCCGGCGCGCTGCCTGATGGGCGCGCGCTCAGGCACCGCGCTGGACACCCCCGGGAGGAGAAAGGGGTGGGGGTGGGGGGGGGCTTCCGGGTAGCCTAGCGCGCAACCAACCCTGCTCTCCATAAAGCCACGCCCCCCACACCGCGCTCTCCGCCAATGGCGAGCGGCGAAGCGGGCAGGGAGTGGGCGTGGTTTCGGGTGTGTGTGGGGGGGGGCGGCACGCAAGCTGCGTTGCGCCGCGCACGCCGCCGCCTTGTTCTCGCGCCCCGCGCCGGGGGTTTTGAGGCCTTAAAGGAAAAACCCCTCCCCCCCTCCCCCCTTCCCCCCCCTCCCCCCCCCCAAAAGAGGCGCCGGGGGGGGGAACGCCCACGACCCCCCCCCGCTGCCCCTCCCCCTCCGGAGACCCCTCCCCCAGCCGCAGGTAAGGAGGGCGAGATGGGGTGGGGGGATGGGAGCGAACCCCCCCCCGGTAACGCGCGGATGGACCCGCCCATGGGGAGGGGGAGGGGCGGGGAACGGGACCCAGTGACCCCCGCACTGGGAGCCCAGTGGCCCCGTATTGGCTCCCAGTTCCCTTATATGGGCTCCCAGTTCCCTTATATGGGCTCCCAGTCCCATTTACATTGGGCTCCCAGTCCCGTTTACATTGGGCTCCCAGTTCCATTTACATTGGGCTCCCAGTCCCGTTTACATTGGGCTCCCAGTCCCGTTTACATTGGGCTCCCAGTCCCGTTTACATTGGGCTCCCAGTCCCATTTACATTGGGCTCCCAGTCCCGTTCACATTGGGCTCCCAGTCCCGTTTACATTGGGCTCCCAGTTCCATTTACATTGGGCTCCCAGTCCCGTTTACATTGGGCTCCCAGTCCCGTTTACATTGGGCTCCCAGTCCCGTTTACATTGGGCTCCCAGTCCCGTTTACATTGGGCTCCCAGCCCCGTTTACATTGGGCTCCCAGTTCCCTTATATGGGCTCCCAGTCCCATTTACATTGGGCTCCCAGTTCCATTTACATTGGGCTCCCAGTCCCATTTACATTGGGCTCCCAGTCCCGTTTACATTGGGCTCCCAGTTCCATTTACATTGGGCTCCCAGTCCCGTTTACATTGGGCTCCCAGTCCCATTTACATTGGGCTCCCAGTCCCGTTTACATTGGGCTCCCAGTCCCATTTACATTGGGCTCCCAGTCCCGTTTACATTGGGCTCCCAGTCCCGTTTACATTGGGCTCCCAGTCCCGTTTACATTGGGCTCCCAGTCCCGTTTACATTGGGCTCCCAGTTCCCTTATATGGGTTCCCAGTCCCATTTACATTGGGCTCCCAGTTCCCTTATATGGGCTCCCAGTCCCGTTTACATTGGGCTCCCAGTCCCGTTTACATTGGGCTCCCAGTTCCATTTACATTGGGCTCCCAGTCCCATTTACATTGGGCTCCCAGTCCCGTTTACATTGGGCTCCCAGTCCCGTTTACATTGGGCTCCCAGTTCCCTTATATGGGCTCCCAGTTCCCTTATATGGGCTCCCAGTCCCGTTTACATTGGGCTCCCAGTCCCATTTACATTGGGCTCCCAGTTCCCTTATATGGGCTCCCAGTTCCCTTATATGGGCTCCCAGTCCCGTTTACATTGGGCTCCCAGTCCCGTTTACATTGGGCTCCCAGTCCCGTTTACATTGGGCTCCCAGTTCCCTTATATGGGCTCCCAGTCCCGTTTACTTTGGGCTCCCAGTTCCCTTATATGGGCTCCCAGTCCCGTTTACATTGGGCTCCCAGTTCCCTTATATGGGCTCCCAGTCCCGTTTACATTGGGCTCCCAGTCCCGTTTACATTGGGCTCCCAGTTCCCTTATATGGGCTCCCAGTCCCGTTTACATTGGGCTCCCAGTCCCGTTTACATTGGGCTCCCAGTCCCGTTTACATTGGGCTCCCAGTCCCATTTACATTGGGCTCCCAGTCCCATTTACATTGGGCTCCCAGTCCCGTTTACATTGGGCTCCCAGTTCCCTTATATGGGCTCCCAGTCCCGTTTACATTGGGCTCCCAGTCCCATTTACATTGGGCTCCCAGTCCCATTTACATTGGGCTCCCAGTCCCGTTTACATTGGGCTCCCAGTTCCCTTATATGGGCTCCCAGTCCCGTTTACATTGGGCTCCCAGTTCCATTTACATTGGGCTCCCAGTTCCCTTATATGGGCTCCCAGTCCCATTCACATTGGGCTCCCAGTTCCCTTATATGGGCTCCCAGTCCCGTTTACATTGGGCTCCCAGTCCCGTTTACATTGGGCTCCCAGTTCCATTTACATTGGGCTCCCAGTTCCATTTACATTGGGCTCCCAGTTCCCTTATATGGGCTCCCAGTCCCATTCACATTGGGCTCCCAGTCCCGTTTACATTGGGCTCCCAGTCCCATTTACATTGGGCTCCCAGTCCCGTTTACATTGGGCTCCCAGTCCCGTTTACATTGGGCTCCCAGTTCCCTTTACATTGGGCTCCCAGTCCCGTTTACATTGGGCTCCCAGTTCCCTTTACATTGGGCTCCCAGTCCCATTTACATTGGGCTCCCAGTTCCCTTTACATTGGGCTCCCAGTCCCGTTTACATTGGGCTCCCAGTCCCGTTTACATTGGGCTCCCAGTTCCCTTATATGGGCTCCCAGTCCCGTTTACATTGGGCTCCCAGTTCCCTTATATGGGCTCCCAGTCCCATTTACATTGGGCTCCCAGTCCCGTTTACATTGGGCTCCCAGTCCCGTTTACATTGGGCTCCCAGTTCCCTTATATGGGCTCCCAGTCCCGTTTACATTGGGCTCCCAGTTCCCTTATATGGGCTCCCAGTCCCGTTTACATTGGGCTCCCAGTCCCGTTTACATTGGGCTCCCAGTTCCCTTATATGGGCTCCCAGTCCCGTTTACATTGGGCTCCCAGTTCCCTTATATGGGCTCCCAGTCCCGTTTACATTGGGCTCCCAGTTCCCTTATATGGGCTCCCAGTCCCATTTACATTGGGCTCCCAGTCCCGTTTACATTGGGCTCCCAGTCCCGTTTACTTTGGGCTCCCAGTCCCATTTACATTGGGCTCCCAGTCCCGTTTACATTGGGCTCCCAGTTCCCTTATATTGGCTCCCAGTCCCGTTTACATTGGGCTCCCAGTTCCGTTTACATTGGGCTCCCAGTCCCGTTTACATTGGGCTCCCAGTTCCGTTTACATTGGGCTCCCAGTCCCGTTTACATTGGGCTCCCAGTCCCGTTTACATTGGGCTCCCAGTCCCGTTTACATTGGGCTCCCAGTTCCCATTTACATTGGGCTCCCAGTTCCATTTACATTGGGCTCCCAGTTCCGTTTACATTGGGCTCCCAGTCCCGTTTACATTGGGCTCCCAGTCCCGTTTACATTGGGCTCCCAGTCCCGTTCACATTGGGCTCCCAGTCCCATTTACATTGGGCTCCCAGTCCCATTTACATTGGGCTCCCAGTCCCGTTTACATTGGGCTCCCAGTCCCATTTACATTGGGCTCCCAGTCCCGTTTACATTGGGCTCCCAGTCCCGTTCACATTGGGCTCCCAGTCCCGTTTACATTGGGCTCCCAGTCCCGTTTACATTGGGCTCCCAGTCCCGTTTACATTGGGCTCCCAGTCCCGTTTACATTGGGCTCCCAGTTCCCCAGTTTGGCTCTTACTGGTTTGGGGGGGGGGGGCACAAATTTAGGGGTTAAATTTGGGCGCGATTAACCCGTTTTCCGCTCTTCTCTCTCCCCGCAGCCCAAGCTCCGCCCCCCCGAGGCTCCGCCCCCTCCAAGGCTCCACCCACCGCCTCGCTGCCTCTTAAAGGGCCCGCGCCCCCGTTCCAAGATGGCCGACCCCATCATGGACCTCTTCGACGACCCCGCCCTGTTTGACCTTGACCCCTTGACCGACGACACCTTCGCCCCTCCCCCCCCGGCCCCCCCGCCCCCCCCCGAGCCCCAAAACCCCCCGAATTCCCCCCAGAACCCGCCGGCCCCTCCCCCGCCCGAGCCCTCCCCCCTCAGCCAAGGGAACCCCTTCATGGGCGTGGCCGCCGCGCTGCCCCTCCCCCCCGCCACCTCAGCGGCCCCGCCCCCGCCCAAAATCGTCATCCTCAAAGCCCCGCCCCCGGGGGGCGGGGCAGCGGCCAGCGGGAACCAATCGGGCGCCGGGAAGGCGCCGCTGGCCAAAGTTCTGCCCGGCAACGCCCAGATCCGCCCCGTGGCGGCCACGCCCAGTCCCGGGGGCGGGGCCGCGGGGGCCACGCCCACCCCGGCGGCCGCCCTGCAGCGATTGGTCGGGCCCGGCCGCGCCGTGAAGCAATTGGTGCTGCAGCCCGTGAAGGCGGGAGGAGGGGGCGGGGCTGCGGGCAAGGGGGGCGTGGCCTTGGCGCCTCAGCAGGTGAGGGGGCGGGGCTACGGGGTGGGTGGGGCCAAGGGGGGCTGAAGGGACGCGAGGGGGTGGGGTCACGGGGTGGGTGGGGTTAAGGGGTTTATGGGGGTGGGGTCAAGGGGTGGGTGGGGTTGAAGCGGGATGGGTCAAGGGCTGAAGGGGGCGGGGACAAGGGGTGGGTGGGGTCATGGGGGCGGGTTCAAGGGTGGGTGGGGTCAAGGCGTAGGTGTGGTCAATGGGGGTGGGGTCAGGTGGGTGGGTTTAAGGGGGCGGGGCCAAGGGGGGTGAAGGGCGTGGGGTCAAGGGGTGGGTGGGGTCAATGGGTGTGGTCAAAGGGTGGGTGGGGTCAATGGGTGGGGCCACGTGGGGGTTAAAGGGGGTGCGGTCAATGGGCGTGGTCAAGGTCAAGGGGGCGGGGCCCCAGTGGCCGTTGAGCCTGGGTGGGCGTGGCCAAGCCGCAGCCCTCACCTCATTGGTCCTGACCCCGCCCCCCCCCCCCCCGTCTCCCATAGGCCGACTCGAAGCGCATCACCCTGGTCCTGCAGCAGCCCGCGGGGGGCGGGGCCAGCGCAGGCTCCGCCCCCGGCCCCGCCCAGCGCCACGTGGTCCTGGGGGGGCTGCCCGGCAAGATCGTGCTGCAGGGCCACCAATTGGCCGCCCTCGGCCAATCAAAGGCCGCCCCCGGGCAGGCCAAGGTGGTCACCATCCAATTGCAGGTGCAGCCGCCCCCGGGCGCTCCCCAGGGGGCGGGGCCCAAGGTGCAGGTGCTCCAATCAGCGCCCGCGGGGGGCGGGGCCCCGGCCGTGGGCGTGGCCTCGGTGGTGGGGCCGGGACAGAGGGTGACGGTGCCGCTCAAGGTGGTGCTGCAGCCGCAGGTGAGGGGCGGGGCCGGGGGGCGGGGCCTTGGGGTGGGGTCATGGGGGCGGGACCATTGGGGGGCGGGGACTGAGGTCTGGGGGGTTGGTTGGGCTGGGCCTCATCCTGGGCTTGGTTGGACCCAACTCTTGGTCCTCGTTGAGCCCAATGTTGGTCTTGGTTGGACCCAAGTCTTGGTTGGGTCCAACTCTTGGTCTTGGTTGGTTGGACCCAAGTCTTGGTCTTGGTTGGACCCAACATTGGTCTTGCTTGCACCCAACACTTAGTCTAGGTTGGTTGGACCCAAGTCTTGGTCTTGGTTGGGCTTGACCTTGGGATTGGTTGGACCCGACTCTTGGTTGGATTCAGTATTAATCATGGTTGGATCCAACTCTTGGCCTTGGTTGGTTAGACCCGAATTTTGGTTGCGCCTAACTCTTGGGCTTGGTTGGGCCTGATCCTGGGCTGGGTTGGACCCAACATTGGTCATGGTTGGGCCCAACACTTGGTCTTGTTGGTTGGACCCAACTCTTGGTTGGACTCAAGTCTTGGTTGGATCTAATACTAGTCCTGGTTGGACCCAACTCTTGGTCTTGGTTGATTGGACCCAAGTCTTGGTTGGACCCAACTCTTGGTCTTGGTTGATTGGACCCAAGTCTTGGTTGGACCCAACTCTTGGTCTTGGTTGGTTGGACCCAACTCTTGGTCTTGGTTGATTGGACCCAAGTCTTGGTTGGCCCAACTCTTGGTCTTGGTTGGTTGGACCCAACTCTTGGTCTTGGTTGGTTGGACCCAAGTCTTGGTTGGACCCAACTCTTGGTCCTGGTTGGTTGGACCCAAGTCTTGGTTGCACCCAACCCTTGGTCTTGGTTGGCTGGACCCAAGTCTTGGTTGGATCCAACTCTTGGTCCTGGTTGGTTGGACCCAAGTCCTGGTTGGACCCAACCCTTGGTCTTGGTTCGTTGGACCCAAGTCCTGGTTGGATCCAACTCTTGATCCTGGTTGGTTGGACCCAGGTCTTGGTTGGACCCAACCCTTGGTCTTGGTTGATTGGACCCAAGTCTTGGTTGGATCCAACTCTTGGTCTTGGTTGGTTGGACCCAACTCTTGGTTGGCCCAACCCTTGGTCTTGGTTGGTTGGACACAAGTCTTGGTTGGATCCAACTCTTGATCCTGGTTGGTTGGACCCAGGTCTTGGTTGGATCCAACTCTTGATCCTGGTTGGTTGGACCCAGGTCTTGGTTGGATCCAACTCTTGGTCTTGGTTGGTTGGACCCAACTCTTGGTTGGACCCAACTCTTGGTCTTGGTTGGTTGGACCCAACTCTTGGTTGGACCCAACTCTTGGTCTTGGTTGGCCCAACTCTTGGTCCTGGTTGGTTGGACCCAAGTCTTGGTTGGCCCAACACTTGGTCTTGGTTGGTTGGACCCAACTCTTGGTCTTGGTTGGTTGGACCCAAGTCTTGGTTGGACCCAACTCTTGGTCCTGGTTGGTTGGACCCAAGTCTTGGTTGGACCCAACTCTTGGTCCTGGTTGGTTGGACCCAAGTCTTGGCTGGCCCCGCCTCTTGGTGTTGGTTGGCTGGCCCCGCCTCTCGGCTGGCCCCGCCTCTTCCCCCCCAGCTCCGCCATCTTTCCTCGCAGGCCGGCTCGTCGCAGGTGTCGTCCCCGGGGCTGTCGGTGGTGAAGGTGCTGACGTCCCCCGACGGCGCCGCGCTGGCGCCCCCCGCCCCGCCCCCCCGCCCCCCGCGGCCCCTCGGAGGAGACGCGCAAGCTGGACCACCAGAAGAAGCAGGAGAAGGCCAACCGCATCGTGGCCGAGGCCATCGCGCGCGCCCGCGCCCGCGGCGAGCAGAACATCCCGCGCGTGCTCAACGAGGACGAGCTGCCCCACGTGCGGCCCGAGGACGACGCCGAGCGCCGGCGGCGCCGCAAGGGAGAGCACCGCGCCGCGCCGGGCAAGGAGGAGAAGGCGCGCAAGGGCAAGGGCCAGGGGAGGAGCAAGGGCAGGAGCAAGCCCAGGTGAGCTGGGGGCGCGGGGGGTGGTGGTTGCCCAGCCGTGGTCGTGGTTGGCCAACCGTGGTCGTGGTTGCCCAGCCGTGGTCGTGGTTGGTCAACCGTGGTCATGGTTGCCCAACCGTGGTCGTGGTTGGTCAACCGTGGTCGTGGTTGCCCAGCCGTGGTCGTGGTTGCCCAACCGTGGTCATGGTTGCCCAACCATGGTTGTGGTTGCCCAACCGTGGTCGTGGTTGCCCAACCGCGGTCGTGGTTGCCCAACCATGGTCATGGTTGCCCAGCCGCAGTCATGGTTGCCCAACCGTGGTCGTGGTTGGCCAGCCGTGGTCATGGTCGCCCAACTGTGGTTGCCCAACCGTGGTCGTGGTTGCCCAACCATGGTGTTTGTTACCCAACTGGGGTCATGGTTGCCCAACCATGGTCATAGTTGCCCAACCATGGTGTTTGTTACTCAACTGGGGTCATGGTTGCCCAACCGTGGTCGTGGTTGCCCAACCGTGGTCATGGTTGCCCAGCCATGGTGTTTGTTACCCAACTGTGGTGCTCATTGCCCAGCCGTGGTCATGGTTGCCCAACCGTGGTCATGGTTGCCCAACCACAGTCTTAGTTACCCAACCATGGTCATGGTTGCCCAGCCATGGTCACGGTTGCCCAACCGTGGTCATGGTTGCCCAGCCATGGTGTTTGTTACCCAACTGTGGTGCTCATTGCCCAGCCGTGGTCATGGTTGCCCAACCGCAGTCTTAGTTACCCAACCGTGGTCATGGTTGCCCAGCCGTGGTCATGGACACTCAACCATGGTGTTTGTTACCCAACCATGATCATGGTCACCCAACCACGGTCTTCGTCACCCAATCATGGTCCTTATCACCCAACCACGATCATGGTCACCCAACCACGATCTTCCTCACCCAACCATGGTCTTCCTCACCCAACCATGGTCTTCATCACCCAACCACGGTCTTCCTCACCCACCCGTGCTCCATCGCCCCCAGCACCATCACGCCGGTGGTCGGCAAGAAGCGCAAGCGCAACGCCTCCTCCGACACCTCGGACGCCGAGCTGCTCCCGGCGCCATCACCGCGCCAGGAGGAGGAGACCAGCGTCCAGGTACCCGCCGGGCCGCCGGGGCGGGGCGGGGGGGTGGGCATCATGGCCGCCGCGGCGCCAACCGCGCCTCCGTTGTCCCCCCAGAAGCGCCGCTCCAACCGGCAGGTGAAGCGCAAGAAATACACGGAGGACCTGGACATCAAGATCACGGACGACGAGGAGGACGAGGAGCTGGACGTGACCGGGCCCGTGCGGGCCGAGCCGCCGCCGCCGCCGCCCGAGCACGAGGGCGAGACGCTGCCCTCCATGCAGTTCTTTGTGGTGGGCGCCATGTTCGGTTCATTCCTTGTGGTGGGACTCCATATTTGGTTCATTTTGAGTGGTGGGACTCCGTATTTGGTTCATTTCTTGTGGTGGGACCCCATGTTCAGTTCATTCCTTGTGGTGGGACCCCATATTTGGTTCATTTTGAGTGGTGGGACCCCATATTTGGTTCATTTTGAGTGGTGGGACTCCATATTTGCTTCATTCCTTGTGGTGGGACCCCATATTTGGTTCATTTTGAGTGGTGGGACCCCATATTTGGTTCATTTTGAGTGGTGGGACCCCATATTTGGTTCATTCCTTGTGGTGGGACCCCATGTTCGGTTCATTCCTTGTGGTGGGACTCCGTATTTGGTTCATTTTGAGTGGTGGGACCCCATGTTTTGTTGTTATTTTATGGTGGGACCCCATATTTGGTTCATTTTCTGTGGTAAGACACCATATTTAGTTCCTTTTCTATGCTCAGACTCCATATTTTCATGGCTATTTTGAGCTAAAAATTGGTGTTTTCCTGATTATAAGTGGCACAATTCCACATTTCCTTAATTATTTTGAGGTAGAACTCCACATTTGGTCAATTTTTGGGGGCGGGTCTCCCTATTTCCTTCATTTTCTGTGGTAAAACTTCATGTTCTCTTCGTTTCCTGTGGTAAAATCCCACATTCTATTCATTTTTTTGAGGTAAAACTCCCTGTTTTCTCTATTTTCTGTGGTAAAATCCCCATTCTATTGATGTTTTTGAGGTAAAACTTCACATTTTCCTTATTTCCTGTGGTAAACTTTCACATTTTATTGATATTTTTAAGGTTAAACTCCCTATTTTCTCTATTTTCTGAGGTAAAGTTCCCCATTCTATTGATATTTTTGAGGTGAAACTTTACATTTTCCTTATTTCCGGTGGTAAATTTTCATATTTTATTGATGTTTTTGAGGTAAAACTTCACATTTTCTTCGTTTCCTGTGGTAAAATCCCACATTCTATTCATTTTTTTGAGGTAAAACTCCCTATTTTCTCTATTTTCTGAGGTAAAGTTCCCCGTTCTGTTGATATTTTTGAGGTGAAACTTCACATTTTCCTCATTTTCCATGGTAAATTTCCCCATTCTATTGCTATTTTTGAGGTAAAACCCCACATTCTCTTCACGTTTCTGCCTCCCCGCCCCCCATTTTGTCGCCGTTTTGGGGCAAAACTCCCCGCTTCTGGGTTTCCGTGCCCGCCGCTCCCGATTTTCCCATTTCCGGGGGCGCCGTGCGCCGTTTTCAGCGCGTTTCTCCCCATTTTGGCGCAGGAGAACCCCAGCGAGGAGGACGCGGCCATTGTGGACAAGGTCCTGGCCATGCGGGTGGTGAAGAAGGAGGTGAGCGCCTTTCCCGCCATTTTTTTGGGCCGTTTTGCCCCTTTTTAACCACTTTCCCCTCTCTTCCCGCAGCTCCCGTCGGGTCAGTTCACCGAATCCGAGGAGTTTTTCGTCAAATATAAAAATTAGTAAGTGACCGGGGGGGTCGGCGCCACCCAACCCCCCTTAGGCCTCAAAACCGACCTCATTTTGGGGCGAAAACCCCAATTTCCCCGCTTTTTCGAGGGCAAAATGGCGGCCAACACCTTCCCGCCTCGTTTTGTGGCGCAAACGACCCAAAATTCCCCTTTTTCGCTGTTTTTCCTCTCAAAATTAGGGACAAACCCCCTTTTCTGCGTCATTTGGGGGGTGGAAATGCTGTTAAACCGCCTCAATCATGTCGTTTTTGGGGCAAAAAGCAGCGAAAACCTCATTTTCCCGCCTGTTTTGTGTGGGGAAAAAAAGGCGGAAAACCCTGTTTTTAAGCGAAAATGAGGGAAAAAGGTGTTTTTTTGTGGAATTTTAGGCGGGAAAATGGCATAAAACACCTTTTTCACCTCATTGTGCGGTCACAAAGTTGTTAAACCTTTTCCCGCCTTTTTTTTTTGGGGGGGGAAACCCTTTTTTGTGTCACTTTGCGGGTCAAAACGTTGGGAAACGTATTTTTGAGGCAAAAATAGCTATTTTTAAACAGTCTTAAGGCGCAAAACGCCATAAAGCCGCTTTTCACCCCGTTTCGAGCCGCTCAACGCGTCGCTCGCCCCCTTTTTGGGCCAAAAAGCTGGAAAATCCGCCTTATTGTCAATTTTCGGCGCCAAACCGGCCTGTGTCGCCGTTTCGCTTCGTTTTTGCCATAAAAACGGCGAAAATCACATTTCCCGCCTTGTTTTTGGGGCAAAATGAGCGGAAAACGCGTCTCCCGCTTCATTTTGGGGTCAAAATGGCGTTTAAGCCGCTTTTTGTGTCGTGTTTTTTGGGGCAAAAACGCCGGAAATCGGGGTCAAAGCGCTTTCCCGCCGCGCCGCGTTTCTGAGGTAAAAACGGCGGGAAACCGCGTTTCCCGCGCAACTTTTGAGGTAAAATTGTCGCGATTTTTGACGTTTTTGTGATTTTTGTACGTTTTTGCCCAAAATCGCCGCTTTTTGCCCCAAAACGCAGCTCGTACCTGCACTGCGAATGGGCCACCATCGCCCAGCTGGAGAAGGACAAGAGGATCCACCAGAAACTCAAGCGTTTCAAGACCAAAATGACCCAAATGCGGCATTTTTTCCACGAGGTACCAACCCGGGGCGGGTTTTGGGGTGAAATCCGGGCTTTTTGGTTAAAAACGTTGATATTTGTGCTTAAAGGACGAGGAGCCGTTCAACCCCGACTACGTGGAGGTCGATCGCATCCTGGACGAGTCGCACGGTGTCGATAAGGACAACGGCGAGGTGAGGGCCCCAAAACCGCCGCTTTTCACCCCAAAAACACTTACCCGCTCAAAACTTGCTTTTCTTGGCCTTAAAACGACGGTTTTTGGGCCAAAAATGACGTGTTTTGGGTCAAAGTGAACGTTGGAGGCCAAACGTGAGGGGTTTTTTAGGCGAAAAACCCGTTTTTTGGGTCAAACTTCAGTTTTTTTGGGCCAAACTTGATGTTTCTTGGGTCGATCTCGATGTATTTTGGGCCGAAAACCCTGTTTTTTGGGCCAATCTTGAGGTTTCTTGGGCTGAAAACCCCATTTTTTGGGCTGAACTTGTGGTATCTTGGGTCAATCTTGATGTATTTTGGTCCGCAAACCTCTTTTCCTGGGCCAAACTTGAGGTTTCTTGAGCCAAAAACCCTGTTTCTTGGTCCAAACTTGATGTATTTTGGATCAATCTTGACGTATTTAGGCCCAACCTTGACGTATTTTGGCCCAATCTTAACATATTTTGGCACAACCTTGACATATTTTTTTCCAAACCTGACATATTTTGGGTCCATCTTGATGTATTTTGGGTCAATATTGACGTATTTTGGGTCAATCTTGACGTATTTTGGGTCAATCTTGACGTATTTTGGGTCAACCTTGACATATTTTGGGTCAATCTTGACATATTTGGGTCTAACTTGACATATTTTGGCCCAACCTTGACATATTTGTGTCAATCTTGACATTTCTTGGGTCAATCTTGACATATTTTGGGTCAACCTTGACGTATTTTAATCCAACCTTGACATATTTTGGCCCAACCTTGTCATATTTTGGGTCCATCTTGACGTATTTTGGGTCAACCTTGACATATTTTGGGTCAATCTTGACGTATTTTGGGTCTAACTTGACATACTTACGTCCAACGTTAACATATTTTGGGTCAATCTTGACATTTCTTGGGTCAATCTTGACGTATTTTGGGTCAACCTTGACATATTTTGGGTCAATCTTGACGTATTTTGGGTCAATCTTCATGTATTTTGGTCCAACTTTGACGTATTTTAGTCCAACCTTGACGTTTCTTGGTCCAACCTTGCCGTATTTTGGTCCAACCTTGCTGAATTTTGGGTCAATCTTGCCGTACTTTGGGTCAATCTTGCCGTATTTTGGGTCGATCTTGCCGTATTTTGGGTCGATCTTGCCGTACCCTCCCCATTTTTTGGGCTGAAACGTCGTGTTTTCGGCCCCCGCAGCCCGTGGTGTACTACCTGGTGAAGTGGTGCTCGCTGCCCTACGAGGACAGCACGTGGGAGCTGCAGGAGGACGTGGACGAGGCCAAGATCGCCGAGTTCCGCCGCATCCAAGCGCGCCGCCCGGAGCCCAAGCGCCTGGTCAGTCCCAAAACCCCCGTTTTTCACCCCAAAACCGGGGCGGCCGCTCAGGGGGTGTCTGTCGCAGCCGCGGCCGCAGGCCGGAGCCTGGAGCAAGCTGGAGGCGTCGCGCCAGTACAAGAACCACAACCGGCTGCGCGAGTACCAGCTGGAGGGCGTCAACTGGCTGCTCTTCAACTGGTACAACAGGTGGGCAGCGCGCTTTTGGGGCGATTTCCGCCTTTTTGGACCTTTCGGGCCCCATCTTCCCCCCATCTTCCTGCCATTTTCCCCCATTTCCCCCCATTTCCCCCATCTTCCCTCGTCCCTCCGCCATCTTCCCCCCATCTTCCCCCCATCTTCCCACCATTTTCCCCCCATTTCCTCCATCTTCCCTCGTCCCTCCGCCATCTTCCCTCATCCCTCTGCCATCTTTCCCCCATCTTCCCGCCATTTTCCCCCCTTCTTCCCTCATCCCTCCCCCATCTTCCCTCATCCCTCCCCCATCTTCCCCCCATCTTCCCCCCATCTTCCCGCCATTTCCCCCCATTTTCCCCCCATCTTCCCTCATCCCTCCACCATCTTCCTTCATCCCTCCACCATCTTCCCTCATTCTTCCCCCCATCTTCCCCTCATCCCTCCACCATCTTCCCCCCATCTTCCCTCATCCCTCCGCCATCTTCCCCCCATTTTCCCCCCATCTTCCCCCCATCTTTCCTCATTCCTCCCCATCTTCCCGCCATTTTCCCCCCGTTTTCCCCCATCTTCCCTCGTTCTTCCGCCATTTTCCCTCATCCCTTTGCCACCTTCCCGCCATTTTCCCCCCATTCTCCCCCATTTCTAACCACCCCCCCCTTGCCCCCCCTGCAGGCAGAACTGCATCCTGGCGGACGAGATGGGGCTGGGCAAGACCATCCAGTCCATCGCGTTCCTGCAGGAGGTGCACGGCGCCGGCCTGCGCGGGCCCTTCCTGGTCATCGCGCCGCTCTCCACCATCGCCAACTGGGAGCGCGAGTTCAACACCTGGACGCCCATGAACTGCATCGTGTACCACGGCAGCCTGGCCTCGCGCCAGATGATCCAGCAGTACGAGATGTACTGCAAGGACGCGCGGGTGAGGCCCCGCGGGGCGCCATGATGGGGGACGGGGACGGGGCGGGGCGGCGGGCATCGAGGTTTCCTCAGAAACGCCAAAATTTGACGTTGGAGGCGTCAAAAATGTATCAAGAATGGCAAAATTTGAGGTTGGAGGCCTCAAAGTTACCTCAAAAATGTCAAAATTTGGGGTTGGAGGCCTCAAAGTTACCTCAGAAACGTCAAAATTTGAGGTTGGAGGCCTCAAAGTTACCTCAGAAATGTCAAAATTTGGGGTTGGAGGCATCAAAAATGTATCAACAATGTCAAAATTTGGGGTTGGAGGCCTTGAAATTACCTCAAAAACATCAAAATTTGGGGTCGGAGGCATCAAAGTTAGCTCAGAACCGTCAAAATTTGGGGTTGGAGGTGTCAAAATTACCCCAGAAACGTCAAAATTTGAGGTTGGAGGTATCAAAATTATCTCAGAAACATCAAAATTTGACGTTGGAGGCATCAAAAATGTATCAAGAATGGCAAAATTTGAGGTTGGAGACATCGAAATTATATCAGAAACATCAAAATTTGAGGTTGGAAGTATCAAGATTTCCTCAAAAACGTCAAAACTTGAGGTTGGAGGCATCGAAATTACCTCAGAAACGTCAAAATTTGGGGTCGGAAGTATCAAAATTACCTCAGAAATGTCAAAATTTGGGGTTGGAGGCCTCAAAATGATCTCAAGAACCTCCAATTTTGAGGCCTCCAACCTCAAAACCACCTGAAAACCCCCAAATTCGGGGGTTGGGCGGCAGCGGAACCCGCGGTTCAACACGGCGGTTTCTGAGGCCGCCCCGCCGCCATGTTGTCCCCGCCGCCATGTTGTGCCCACCGCCATGTTGTGCCCGCCGCCATGTTGTCTTTGCCGCAGGGCCGCCTGATCCCCGGCGCCTACAAGTTCGACGCGCTGATCACGACGTTCGAGATGATCCTTTCGGACTGCCCGGAGCTGCGGGAGATCGAGTGGCGCTGCGTCATCATCGACGAGGCCCACCGCCTCAAGAACCGCAACTGCAAGCTGCTCGACAGCCTCAAGCACATGGACCTGGTGAGACATGGCGGCCATGGCGCCGTTCGGGGTCCTGGAGCCGGGGGGTGGTGTCTGCGATCCAATATGGCGGCGCCTGGGGAGGTTGGGAGCGGTGGGGTGGTGTCCATGATCCAATATGGCGGCATCCATGATCCAATATGGCGGCGCCTGGGGAGGTTTGAGGTAAATTGTCTCAATTCTGAGGTAAATTTTAGTGATTTTGAGGTAAACTCAATTCTGAGGTAAATTATCTCAATTCTGAGGTAAATTCTCTCAATTCTGAGGTAAATTGTCTCAATTTTGAGGTAAATTTTAGTGATTCTGAGGTAAATTCAGTTTTGAGGTAAATTCTGATGATTGTGAGGTAAGTTTTCTCAATTCTGAGGTAAATTCTCTGGATTTTGAGGTAAATTTTAGTTACTTTGAGGTAAATTCGATTTTGACATAAATTGTAGCGATTCTGAGGTAAATTGTCTCAGTTTTGAGGTAATTTTTAGTGATTCTGAGGTAAATTCAGTTTTGAGGTAAATTCTGATGATTCTGAGGTAAATTCTCTCAATTTTGAGGTAAATTTTAGTGCCTTTGAGGTAAAATCAATATTGAGGTAAATCGTAGCGATCCTGAGGTAAATTCTCTCAATTCTGAGGTAAATTGTCTCAATTTTGAGCTAAATTTTAGAGATTTTGAGGTAAATTCAATTTTGAGGCGAATTGCGGTGATTTTGAGGTGAATTGTGGCAATTCTGAGGTAAATCCTCTCCCTTTTGAGGTAAATCCGCCATGGGATGGTCCTGAAGGGCCACGGTGGGTTCTTGGTGGCACCTGGAGACGTGGGGCCCATGGGGTGGTCTCAATGCTCCATCATGGTGGCACCTGGAGGTGGTTCACCATGTTCCTCACCCCGCGGGCTGGTCCCCAAGGTCCATATGGATCATGTCCCACCCCCCGCTGACGTTGTCCCCCCATTGTCCCCCAGGAGCACAAGGTCCTCCTGACGGGCACCCCGCTGCAGAACACGGTGGAGGAGCTCTTCAGCCTCCTCCACTTCCTGGAGCCGTCGCAGTTCCCGTCCGAGGCCGAGTTCCTCAAGGACTTCGGGGACCTCAAGACCGAGGAGCAGGTGAGGAGACCCGTGGGGGCCACCAGAAGGTCCATGGACCACCCGGGACCTTCTCACGGTCGAGGTTCTGCTGGGAACTTGAGGTTCTCCGAGGTTCTCCAGACCATCTCGGGCCTCCTGGAGCTCCAGAACCTTCCCCGGACGCCTGGGTCCCCCTCGTAGACCCCATAAGTCCTTATTACGACCCCACTCGTGGTCGTGTGGACCTTCTCACTGTTGAGGTTCTACAGGATGTCCAAGGTTCTCCAGACCCTCTGGGACCTCCTGGAGCTCCAGAACCTTCCCCGGACGCCTGGGTCCCCGCTAACCCACGTCCCCCCTGGTCCCACCACCAGGTCCAGAAGCTCCAGGCCATCCTGAAGCCCATGATGCTCCGGCGCCTGAAGGAGGACGTGGAGAAGAACCTGGCGCCCAAGCAAGAGACCATCATCGAGGTGGAGCTGACCAACATCCAGAAGAAGTACTACCGCGCCATCTTGGAGAAGAACTTCTCCTTCCTGTCCAAGGGCGCCGGGCACACCAACATGCCCAACCTGCTCAACACCATGATGGAGCTGCGCAAGTGCTGCAACCACCCCTACCTCATCAACGGTGAGCGCGCGGCGGCCATGCCAACGCGGACAACGCGGGCTGGGGTCGGGTCGAGCTCCTGGAGGACGGTTTGGGGTCAACGAGGAGCTTTTGGGTGCATCTACGGGGGGGTTTGGTGGTCCTGGAGAAGCTTTGGGTCAATGGGGTGATGGAGAAGGTTCCTCAGCACATCTCCATGGGCTTTGATGGTCCTGAGACCTTGTTTTGGTTGAGTTTCTCCTCAGAAGGTCTCTTGACCACCAGGAGAACCTTCTGGAGAAGCTTTGGGTCAATGTGGTGATGGAGAAGGTTCCTCACCACATCTCCATGGGGTTTGATGCTCGTCCGGCCCCATTTTGGCCAAGTTTCTCCTCAGAATCTTCTGGAGAACCGTCCATTGAGTTCAACGTGATGATGGAGAAGGTTCCTCACCACATCTCCATGGGGTTTGATGCTTGTTTGGCCCCATGTTGGTCAAGTTTCTCCTCAGAAGGTCTGTTGACCACCAGGAGAACCTTCTGGAGGAGTAGAACCTTCTGAAGAACCTTCTGGAGAAGTTTTGGGTCAACGTGGTGATGGAGAAGGTTCCTCACCACATCTCCATGGGGTTTGATGGTCGTTTGACCCCATTTTAGCCAAGTTTCTCCTCAAAATCTTGTAGAGAACCGTCCATTGAGTTCAACGTGGTGATGGAGAAGGTTCCTCACCACATCTCCATGGGGTTTGATGGTTGTTTGGCCTCATTTTGGCCAAGTTTCTCCTCAAAATCTTGTAGAGAACCGTCCATTGAGTTCAACGTGGTGATGGAGAAGGTTCCTCACCACATCTCCGCGGGGTTCGACGGTCGTCCGGCCCCGTTTTGGCCGCGTTTCTCCTCAGAAGGTCCCGTTTCCCCCCACAGGCGCCGAGGAGAAGATCCTGTCCGAGTTCCGCGACTCGTGTCCCCACCACGTGCCCCCCGACTTCCACCTGCAGGCCATGGTCCGCTCGGCCGGCAAGCTGGTCCTCATCGACAAGCTCCTCCCCAAACTCAAGGCCGGCGGCCATAAGGTCCTCATCTTCTCCCAGATGGTGCGCTGCCTGGACATCCTGGAGGACTACCTCATCCAGAAGAGGTGGGGACGGCGGCGCCGCCGGGGCCTCCTGACCGCCAGGAGAACCTTCTGGAGAGGTTTTGGGTCAATGTGATGATGGAGAAGGTTCCTCACCACATCTCCATGGGGTTTGATGGTCTTTGGGTCTCGTTTGGGTTGAGTTTCTCCTCAGAACATTGTGGAGAACCACCCATTGAGTTCAATATAATGACGGAGAAGGTTCCTCACCACATCTCCATGGGGTTTGATGGTCTTTGGGCCTCGTTTGGGTTGAGTTTCTCCTCAGAAGGTCTCTTGACCACCAGGAGAACCTTCTGGAGAAGTTTTGGGTCAATATGATGATGGAGAATGTTCCTCCCCACATCTCCATGGGCTTTGGTGGTTGTTTGGTCTCATTGTGGTTGAGTTTCTCCTCAGAATCTTCTGGAGAACCACCCATTGAGTTCAACGTGGTGATGGAGGAGGTTCCTCACCACATCTCCATGGGGTTTGATGGTTGTTTGGCCTCATTTTGGCCGCATTTCTCCTCAGAATATTCTGGAGAACCACCCATTGAGTTCAATATAATGATGGAGAACGTTCCTCCCCACATCTCCATACAGTTTGATGGTTGTTTGGCCTCATTTTGGCTGCATTTCTCCTCAGAAATTGTGGAGAACCACCGATTGAGTTCAATATAACGATGGAGAAGGTTCCTCACCACATCTCCATGGGGTTTGATGGTTGTTTGGCCTCATTTTGCCCATGTTTCTCCTCAGAAATTGTGGAGAACCACCCATTGAGTTCAATATAATGATGGAGGAGGTTCCTCACCACATCTCCATAGAGTTTGGTGGTTGTTTGGCCTCATTATGGCTGCATTTCTCCTCAGAATGTTCTGGAGAACTACCCATTGAGTTCAGTATAACGATGTAGAAGGTTCCTCCCCACATCTCCATGGGGTTTGATGGTTGTTTGGCCTCATTTTGCCCATGTTTCTCCTCAGAATGTTGTGGAGAACCACCCATTGAGTTCAGTATAACGATGGAGGAGGTTCCTCCCCACATCTCCATGGGGTTTGATGGTTGTTTGGCCTCATTTTGCCCATGTTTCTCCTCAGAAATTGTGGAGAACCACCCATTGAGTTCAATATAACGATGGAGGGGGTTCCTCCCCACATCTCCATGGGGTTTGATGGTTGTTTGGCCTCATTTTGCCCACGTTTCTCCTCAGAAATTGTGGAGAACCACCCATTGAGTTCAATATAACGATGGAGGGGGTTCCTCCCCACATCTCCATGGGGTTTGATGGTTGTTTGGCCTCATTTTGCCCACGTTTCTCCTCAGAAATTGTGGAGAACCACCCATTGAGTTCAATATAATGATGGAGGGGGTTCCTCCCCACATCTCCATACAGTTTGATGGTTGTTTGGCCTCATTTTGCCCACGTTTCTCCTCAAAAATTGTGGAGAACCACCCATTGAGTTCAGTATAACGATGGAGGAGGTTCCTCCCCACATCTCCATGGGGTTTGATGGTTGTTTGGCCTCATTTTGCCCATGTTTCTCCTCAGAAATTGTGGAGAACCACCCATTGAGTTCCATATAACGATGGAGGAGGTTCCTCCCCACATCTCCATGGGGTTTGATGGTTGTTTGGCCTCATTTTGCCCACGTTTCTCCTCAGAAATTGTGGAGAACCACCCATTGAGTTCAATATAATGATGGAGAAGGTTCCTCCCCACATCTCCATGGGGTTTGATGGTTGTTTGGCCTCATTTTGCCCACGTTTCTCCTCAGAAATTGTGGAGAACCACCCATTGAGTTCAATATAATGATGGAGGGGGTTCCTCACCACATCTCCATGGGCTTTGCCGCAGGTACCTGTACGAGCGCATCGACGGGCGCGTGCGCGGCAACCTGCGGCAGGCCGCCATCGACCGCTTCAGCAAGGCGGACTCGGACCGCTTCGTGTTCCTGCTGTGCACGCGCGCCGGGGGGCTGGGCATCAACCTCACGGCCGCCGACACCTGCATCATCTTCGACTCCGACTGGAACCCCCAGAACGACCTGCAGGTGGGCGGCCATCTTGGCGGCGTTCCTTTGGGGCGTTCCTGTGCGTTTTGGGAGGTCTCGGGTGGTCTTTGTCTTCCCAACTTGAGCTCGACCGACCGCGATGACATCCGTAGGTGTTTTTAGACGTTTTTAGACGTTTTTAGATGTTCTTCAACGTTACTGGATGTTCTTCCTCTTCCCAACTGTGGTTTGACCAACACAATGACATTTTTAGGTGTTTTTAGACATTTTTAGGTGTTTTCAGATGTTCTTCAACGTTACTGGATGTTCTTCCTCTTCCCACGTTGAGTTTGACCAACCACGATGACATTTTTAGATGTTTTTAGACATTTTTAGACGTTTTTAGATATTCTTCAACATTTTTAGATGTTCTTCATCTTCCCAACTGTAGTTTGACCAACACAATGACCTTTTTAGGGGGTTTTAGGTGTTTTTAGACATTTTTAGGTGTTTTCAGATGTTCTTCAACGTTCTTGGATGTTCTTCCTCTTCCCACGTTGAGTTTGACCAACCACGATGACATTTTTAGACGTTTTTAGACGTTTTTAGATATTCTTCAACATTCTTAGATGTTCTTCATCTTCCCAACTGTAGTTTGACCAACACAATGACATTTTTAGATGTTTTTAGGTGTTTTTAGACATTTTTAGGTGTTTTCAGATGTTCTTCAACGTTCTTGGATGTTCTTCCTCTTCCCACGTTGAGTTTGACCAACCACGATGACGTTTTTAGACGTTTTTAGGTGTTCTTCAACGTTACTGGATGTTCTTCCTCTTCCCAACTGTGGTTTGACCAACACAATGACATTTTTAGGGGGTTTTAGGTGTTTTTAGACATTTTTAGGTGTTTCTAGACATTCCTCAACACTCTTGGACCTTCTTCTTATTCCCAACCATAGTTTGCCCAACCGCCATGACATTTTGGGGCGGTTTGGGGCGTTTTTGGGGTGTTTTGGGGCGTTTTGGGGGCGTTCTGGGGCGTTTTTGGGGCGTTTTTGGGCGTTCTGGGGCGTTTTTGGGGGGTTTTTGGGGCGTTTTTTGGGCGTTCTGGGGCGTTTTTGGGGCGTTTTTGGGGGTGCGCGACCGTGCGGCCGTCCCCGCAGGCGCAGGCGCGCTGCCACCGCATCGGGCAGAGCAAGGCGGTCAAGGTCTACCGGCTCATCACCCGCAACTCGTACGAGCGCGAGATGTTCGACAAGGCCAGCCTGAAGCTGGGCCTGGACAAGGCCGTGCTGCAGTCCATGAGCGGCCGCGAGGGCAACATCGCGGGGGTGAGGACGCCGAGGGGCGCAGGGAGGCGGGTTGGGGGGCGGCGGGTTGGGGTTCCACCAAGGAACGGGGTCTGGGGGTCGTTGGGTTGGGGTTCCACCAAGGAACAGGGTATGGGGGGCATTGGGTTGGGGTTCCACCAAGGAACGGGGTATGGGGGGCGTTGGGTTGGGGTTCCACCAAGGAACGGGGTCTGGGGGGCGTTGGGTTGGGGTTCCACCAAGGAACGGGGTCTGGGGGTCGTTGGGTTGGGGTTCCACCAAGGAACGGGGTCTGGGGATCATTGGGTTGGGGTTCCACCAAGGAACGGGGTCTGGGGGTCATTGGGTTGGGGTTCCACCAAGGAACGGGGTCTGGGGAGCGTTGGGTTGGGGTTCTACAAGAGAAATGGGTCTGGGGGTCGTTGGGTTGGGGTTCCACCAAGGAACGGGGTCTGGGGGGCGTTGGGTTGGGGTTCCACCAAGGAACGGGGTCTGGGGGTCATTGGGTTGGGGTTCCACCAAGGAACGGGGTCTGGGGGTCGTTGGGTTGAGGTTCCTCAAGGAAATTGGGTCTGGGGACCATTGGGTTGAGGTTCTACAGGAGAAATGGGTCTCAGAGACCTTTGGGTTGAGGTTCTCCAACAAATTTGGGGTTTCAAGCCCATTGGGTTGAGGTTCCTCAAGGAAATTGGGTCTGGGGGTCATTGGGTTGAGGTTCCTCAAGGAAATTGGGGTTTCAAGACCATTGGGTTGAGGTTCCTCAAGGAAATTGGGGTTTCAAGACCATTGGGTTGAGGTTCCTCAAGGAAATTGGGTCTGGGGACCATTGGGTTGAGGTTCTCCACCAAATTTGGGTTTCAAGCCCATTGGGTTGAGGTTCCTCAAGGAAATTGGGTCTGGGGGTCATTGGGTTGAGGTTCCTCAAGGAAATAGGGGGTTCAAGACCTTTGGGTTGAGGTTCCTCAAGGAAATTGGGTCTGGGGACCATTGGGTTGAGGTTCTACAAGAGAAACGGGTCTTGGGGACCATTGGGTTGAGGTTCTCCACCAAATTTGGGTTTCAAGCCCATTGGGTTGAGGTTCCTCAAGCAAACGGGGTCCTCAGGAGCTTTGGGTTGGGTTTCTCCACCAAACGTGGGTCTCGGGCCCCCGGGTTGGTGTTTCTCAGCCGTGGGCCGGCGTCCCGTCCCCCCAGATCCAGCAGTTCTCCAAGAAGGAGATCGAGGACCTGCTGCGCAAAGGCGCCTACGCCGCCATCATGGACGAGGACGACGAGGGCGCCAAGTTCTGCGAGGAGGACATCGACCAGATCCTGCTGCGCCGCACCACCACCATCACCATCGAGAGCGAGGGCAAGGGCTCCACCTTCGCCAAGGTGAGCGCGCGGGGCGCCCGCTGCCGCGCCGCCGTCTCGGTGGCCACGCCGCCGTCTTGGTGGCCCCAGCGCCATCTTGGTGGCCACGCCGCCGTCTCGGTGGCCCCGCGGCGCCGACGCCGGGTTGTCCTGGGCCAGGCCAGCTTCGTGGCGTCGGAGAACCGCAGCGACATCGCGCTGGACGACCCCAACTTCTGGCAGAAGTGGGCCAAGAAGGCCGACCTGGACTTGGACATGCTCAACAGCAAGGTGGGGGACAACCCGGTGGGGGCGCCCATGGGTGTCCATGCGGGGAGTCATGGGGTGGTGGGTGCCCATGGGTGTCCTTGGGTAGAGTCATGGGGTGGTGGGTGCCCATGGGTGTCCTTGGGTAGAGTCATGGGGTGGTGGGTGCTCATGGGTGTCCATGGGGGGAGTCATGGGGTGGTGGGTGCCCATGGGTGTCCATGGGGAGAGTCATGGGGTGGTGGGTGCTCATGGGTGTCCTTGGGTAGAGTCATGGGGTGGTGGGTGCCCATGGGTGTCCTTGGGTAGAGTCATGGGGTGGTGGGTGCTCATGGGTGTCCATGGGTAGAGTCATGGGGTGGTGGGCGCCCATGGGTGTCCATGGGGAGAGTCATGGGGTGGTGGGTGCCCATGGGTGTCCTTGGGTAGAGTCATGGGGTGGTGGGTGCTCATGGGTGTCCTTGGGTAGAGTCATGGGGTGGTGGGTGCCCATGGGTGCCCATGGGTAGAGTCATGGGGTGGTGGGTGCTCATGGGTGTCCATGGGGAGAGTCATGGGGTGGTGGGTGTCCATGGGTGTCCATGGGTAGAGTCATGGGGTGGTGGGCGCCCATGGGTGTCCATGGGTAGAGTCATGGGGTGGTGGGTGCCCATGGGTGTCCATGGGGAGAGTCATGGGGTGGTGGGTGCCCATGGGTGTCCATGGGGAGAGTCATGGGGTGGTGGGTGCTCATGGTTGCCCCATGGTGGTGGGTCACTCATGGTTGTCCCACGGGGCGGTGGGTCACTCGTGGTTGGTGGGTCACTCATGGTTGATGGGTGCTCATGGTTGTCCTATGGTGGTGGGTGCTCATGGTTGGTGGGTCACTCGTGGTTGTCCCATGGTGGTGGGTCACTCGTGGTTGTCCCATGGGGCGGTGGGTCACTCATGGTTGGTGGGTCACTGGTGGTTGTCCCCCGGGGCGGTGGGTCACTCATGGTTGGTGGGTCACTGGTGGGTGGTCATGGTTGGTGGGACACTGGTGGTTGTCCCCCGGGGCGGTGGGTCACTGGTGGTTGGTGGGTGCTCATGGTTGTCCCACGGGGCGGTGGGTGCTCATGGTGGTGGGTGCTCATGGTTGTCCCACGGGGCGGTGGGTGCTCATGGTTGGTGGGTCACTCATGGTTGATGGGTGCTCATGGTTGTCCCATGGTGGTGGGACACTCGTGGTTGTCCCATGGTGGTGGGACACTGGTGGTTGTCCCACGGGGCGGTGGGTCACTGGTGGTTGGTGGGTGCTCATGGTTGTCCCCCGGGGCGGTGGGTCACTCATGGTTGGTGGGACACTGGTGGGTGGTCATGGTTGGTGGGACACTGGTGGTTGTCCCACGGGGCGGTGGGTCACTCATGGTTGGTGGGTCACTCATGGTTGGTGGGTGCTCATGGTTGTCCCCCGGGGCGGTGGGTCACTCGTGGTTGGTGGGTGCTCATGGTTGTCCCCCGGGGCGGTGGGTCACTCATGGTTGGTGGGACACTGGTGGGTGGTCATGGTTGGTGGGACACTGGTGGTTGTCCCCCGGGGCGGTGGGTGCTCATGGTTGGTGGGTCACTCATGGTTGGTGGGTGCTCATGGTTGTCCCCCGGGGCGGTGGGTCACTCATGGTTGGTGGGTGCTCATGGTTGTCCCCCGGGGCGGCGGTCATCCCGGCTGTCCCCGCAGAACACGCTGGTGATCGACACGCCGCGCGTGCGCAAGCAGACGCGCCACTTCAGCACCCTGCGCGACGACGACCTGGTGGAGTTCTCGGACCTGGACAGCGAGGACGAGGAGAAGCCGCGCGCGCGCCGGCAGCCGGTCCTGCAGCAGCCCTACGGGCGGACCGACTGCTTCCGCGTCGAGAAGCACCTGCTGGTCTACGGGTGAGCTCAGGATCTTCTCTGGTGGCCACCAGGACGTGGTTCTTGATGGGGAAATAAGAGCAGATCCAGGTCTACGTCTCCTTGGGCGGCCACCACCACGAGAACCTCCACAGCTTCTCTGGTGGCCACCAGGAGATGGTTCTTGGTGAGGAACTGAGACCTGAGATGGGCCAAGAGCTCAAGATCTCTGGTGGCCACCAGGAGGTGGTTCTTGGTGGGGAAATAAGAGGAGATCCAGGTCTACGTGTGTTTGGGTGGCCACCACCAGGAGAACCTTGAGATCTTCTCTGGTGGCCACCAGGAGATGGTTCTTGATGGGGAAATGAGAGGAGATCCAGGTCTACGTGTGTTTGGGTGGCCACCACCATGAGAACCTCCACAGCTTCTCTGGTGGCCACCGGGAGATGGTTTTTGGTGAGGAACTGAGACCTGAGATGGGCCAAGAGCTCAGGATCTTCTCTGGTGGCCACCAGGTGGTGGTTCTTGATGGGGAAATAAGAGGAGATCCAGGTCTACATGTGTTTGGGTGGCCACCACCACGAGAACCTCCGCAGCTTCTCTGGTGGCCACCAGGACGTGGTTCTTGGTGAGGAACTGGGACCTGAGATGGGCCAAGAGCTCAAGATCTTCTCTGGTGGCCACCAGGAGGTGGTTCTTGATGGGGAAATGAGAGGACATCCAGGTCTACATGTGTTTGGGTGGCCACCTCCAGGAGAACCTTGAGATCTTCTCTGGTGGCCACCAGGACGTGGTTCTTGATGGGGAAATAAGAGCAGATCCAGGTCTACGTCTGGTTGGGTGGCCACCACCACGAGAACCTCCGCAGCTTCTCTGGTGGCCACCAGGAGATGGTTCTTGGTGAGGAACTGGGACCTGAGATGGGCCAAGAGCTCAGGATCTTCTCCAGTGGCCACCAGGAGGTGGTTCTTGGTGAGGAACTGGGACCTGAGATGGGCCAAGAGCTCAGGATCTTCTCCAGTGGCCACCAGGAGATGGTTCTTGGTGAGGAACTGGGACCTGAGATGGGCCAAGAGCTCAGGATCTTCTCCAGTGGCCACCAGGAGATGGTTCTTGGTGAGGAACTGGGACCTGAGATGGGCCAAGAGCTCAGGATCTTCTCTGGTGGCCACCAGGTGGTGGTTCTTGATGGGGAAATAAGAGGAGATCCAGGTCTACATGTGTTTGGGTGGCCACCTCCAGGAGAACCTTGAGTTCTTCTCTGGTGGCCACCAGGAGATGGTTCTTGGTGAGGAACTGGGACCTGAGATGGGCCAAGAGCTCAGGATCTTCTCTGGTGGCCACCAGGAGGTGGTTCATGATGGGACAATAAGACCTGAGATGGTTCTTGGTGGGACAACGAGACCTCAGATGGTTCTTGATGGAGAAACAAGAGGAGATCCAGGTCTATATGGGGTTTGGTGGCCACCAAAAGGAGAACCTTGAGATCTTCTCTGGTGGCCACCAGGAGGGGGTTCTTGATGGGACAATAAGACCTGAGATGGTTCTTGATGGGGAACCAAGAGGAGATCCAGGTCTACGTGTGTTTTGGAGGCCAAGAGCCCAAGATCTTCTCTGCTGGCCACCAGGAGATGGTTCTTGATGGGACAATAAGACCTGAGATGGTTCTTGGTGGAGAAACAAGACCAGATCCAGGTCTACTTGTGTTTGGGTGGCCACCACCATGAGAACCTCCACATCTTCTCTGGTGGCCACCAGGAGATGGTTCTTGATGGGACAATAAGACCTGAGATGGTTCTTGATGGGACAAGAAGACTTGAGATGGTTCTTGATGGGACAAGAAGACCTGAGATGGTTCTTGATGGGGAACCAAGACCTGAGATGGTTCTTGGTGGACAAACAAGAGCAGATCCAGGTCTACGTGTGTTTTGGTGGCCACCAGAAGGAGGAGCTTGAGATCTTCTGTGGTGGCCACCAGGAGGTGGTTCTTGGTGGGACAATAAGACCTGAGATGGTTCTTGATGGGGCAACGAGCCCTGAGCTGGTTCTCAATGGGGAACCAAACCCGACCCAGGTCTCTGTGTGTTCTGGTGGCCAGAGCCCGTTGGTGGCCACCCATCGACCTTCTCCATCTCCCCCCCGCTGGCCACCACGACCCCGTTCTCGGTGTCCCCACACTGTGGGGGCTCAGGAGACCCCACCCCACGTCCGTTTGTCCCCGCCCCCCGCAGGTGGGGCCGCTGGCGGGAGATCCTGTCGCACGGGCGCTTCAAGCGGCGCCTGTCGGAGCGCGACGTGGAGAGCGTCTGCAGGGCCATCCTGGTGTTCTGCCTGCTGCACTACCGCGGCGACCCCGGCGTCAAGAGCTTCATCTGGGACCTCATCAGCCCGCCCGAGAACGGCCGCGCGCGCCACCTGCTCAACCACGCCGGTGAGACGGGCCAGCCCTCCCCAGATGCCACCTTGGCCGCTCTTGGTCCCTGTTGGCCTTTTCTTGGTCCTTTTTGCCCTTTTCTTGCTCCTTTTTGGGCTTTTCTGCCCATTTTCCACCTTCTCTGAACCCCCCTGAGATGCCACCTGGACCATTCTTGCTCCTTATATCCTCTTTTTGCTCCTTTTTGTCCTTTTTTGCTCCTTTTCCTCCACTTCGAAACCCTCCTGAGATGCCACCTTGACCACTCTTGGTCCTTATTGTCCTTTTCTTGCTCATTTTTGGCCTTTTCTGCCCATTTTCCACCTTCTCCAAACCCTCCTGAGATGCCACCTTGACCCCTCTTGGTCCTTATTGTCCTTCTCTTGCTCCTTTTTGCCCTTTTCTTTCTCCTTTTTGTCCTTTTCTTTCTCCTTTTTGTCCTTTTCTGCTCATTTTCCACCTTCTCCGAACCCCCCTGAGATGCCACCTTGAACCATTTCCCTCCATTCCCACCCATTTTCCCCCCATTTCCACCCATTTTCCACCCGTTTGGCCCGTTTCCGCCCCGTTTGGCCCGTTTCCGCCCCGTTTGGCCCATTTCCGCCCCGTTTGGCCCGTTTCCGCCCCGTTTTTGCCCGTTTTCACGCGTTTTGGCCCCGTTGCAGGCCTGCCGTCGCCGGTGCCGCGCGGGCGCAAGGGCCGCCGCCTGAAGGCGCAGGGCGCGCTGGACGCGCACAAGGCCGAGTGGGTGCGGCGCTACAACCCGGACGCGCTGTTCCAGGACGACGGCTACAAGAAGCACCTCAAGCACCACTGCAACAAGTGAGGCCCGCGGGCACCCCTCCCCCACGGCGCCCCGCAGCCACCAGCCCTGGGCAGCTTCACCCCACCCGTGGGCAACTTGGCCCCACTCATGGTCAACTTGGCCCAAATCGTGGTCAACTTGGCCCGATTCATGGTCAACTTGGCCCGATTCATGGTCAACTTGACCCAATTCATGGTCAACTTGGCCCGATTCATGGTCAACTTGACCCAATTCATGATCAACTTGACCCCCCCATGGCCAACTTGACCCAATTAATGGCCAACTTGACCCAATTCATGGTCAACTTGACCCAATTCATGATCAACTTGACCCAATTCATGGTCAACTTGACCCCACTCATGGTCAACTTGGCCCAAATCGTGGTCAACTTGGCCCGATTCATGGTCAACTTGACCCAACTTGTGGTCAACTTGGCCCGATTCATGGTCAACTTGGCCCGATTCGTGGTCAACTTGGCCCAAATCGTGGTCAACTTGACCCAATTCATGATCAACTTGACCCAACTCATGGTCAACTTGACCCAATTTGTGCTCAACTTGACCCAACTTGTGGTCAACTTGACCCAATTCGTGCTCAACTTGACCCCATTCATGTTCACCTTCACCCAATTCATGGTCAACTTGACCCCATTCATGGTCAACTTGACCCAATCCGTGGCCAACCTGACCCCATTCATGGTCTCCTTGACCCCATTCATGCTCAACTTGACCCCCCCATGGCCAACTTGACCCAATTCATGGTCAACTTGACCCATTCATGGTCAACTTGACCCATTCATGGTCAACTTCACCCAATTCATGCTCAACTTGACCCAATTCATGCTCAACTTGACCCCATTCATGGTCAACTTGACCCAGTTCGTGCTCAACTTGACCCAATTAATGGTCAACTTGACCCAATTCAAGATCAACTTGACCCAATTAATGGCCAACTTGACCCAATTCATGGTCAACTTGACCCATTCATGGTCAAGTGACCCAATTCATGGTCCACTTGACCCAATCCATGGCCACCCTGACCCCATCCATGGCCACCCTGACCCCCCCATGGCCACCCTGACCCCCCGGTGGCCACCCTGACCCCCCCGTGGCCACCGTGTCCGCAGGGTGCTGCTGCGCGTGCGCCTGCTGTCCTTCCTGCGCCAGGAGCTGCTGGGGGACCAGGCCCACAAGGTCCTGGCCGGCGCCGCCGCCACGTGAGTCCTTTTGGGGCCGTTTCCGCTCTTTTTGGGTCCGTGCCTCCCGCGGGCTCCGTTTCGGGGCCGTTCCGCAGCTTTTAGGGGGTTCTTGAGCTGCTTCGCGGCTCTTTTTTGGGGCGACTTGAGGTTCTTTTGGGTCTTCTTGAGGTGGTTGGGGATGGTCAACCATCTCCTTGAGGTGCTTTGGGGTTTTTGGGGTGATTTGAGGTTCTTTATGGTTTTCTTGAGGTGGTTTGAGGGTTTTTTGGGGTGATTTGGGGTTCTTTGGGTTTTTTTTGGGGGTGATTTGAGGTTTTTTGAAGTTTTTGGGGATGATTTGAGGTTCTTTGGGGTGATTGGAGGTTCTTTGGGTTTTTTTTGGGGCGATTTGAGCTTCTTTGGGGTGATTTGAGGTTCTTTGGGGTTTTTTTGGGGCAATTTGAGCTTCTTTGGGGTGATTTGAGGTTCTTTGGGTTTGTTGGGTTTTCCCAAAACCCCCCGATTTCCCCCCAAAACCTCCCAATTCCCCCCAAATCACCCAATTTTCCCAAAACCCCCCAATTTCCCCCCAAAACCCCCTGATTTCCCCTCAAAACCCCCCAATTCCCCTCAAAACCCCCAATTTCCCGCCAAAACCATCCCCACCCAATTCTCTCCCCACAATCCCTCATTTTTCCCCCCAAAACCCCCCAATTTCCCCCAAAAACCCCCTGATTTCCTCCCAAAACCAAAACCCACTCAATTATCTCCCCCAAACCCCCCAATTTCCCCCAAAATCCCCCAATTTCTCCTCAAAACCCCCCGATTTTCCCTCAAAACCCCCAATTTCCCGCCAAAACCAACCCCACCCAATTCTCTCCCCCCAATCCCTCATTTTTCCCCCAAAACCCCCCAATTCTCCCCCAAAACGCCCCGATTTCCCCCCAAAACCATCCCCACCCAATTCCCTCCCCCCAATCCCTCATTTTTCCCCCAAAACGCCCCGTTTTCCCCCAAAACGCCCCGATTTCCCCCCGCAGCGAGATCGCGCTGCCGCTGCCGGCGCTGGAGCCGCCGGAGCCGCCCACGGCCTGGTGGGACGCCGAGGCCGACAAGTCGCTGCTCATCGGCGTCTTCAAGCACGGTACGGCCCCTCCCCCGCACCGTTTTGGGGCAAAAACCCGCAAAATCGGGTCCCTAACGCGCCCCCCGCAGGCTACGAGCGCTACCACACCATGCGCGCCGACCCGGCGCTCTGCTTCCTGGAGAAGGCCGGCCGGCCCGACGACACCGCCATCATGGCCGAGCAGCGGCTGGACGGCGCCGAGGGGTGAGATTTGGGGCGAAAACGCCCGAAAACGGCGAAAAACGGGGTTTTGGGGGCTGTTTTCTGGCTTTTTTGGGGGGTTTTTGGGCCTGGTTTGCGGCCTTCTCGGGCCTTCCTGTGTGGAGGTTGAGGCCATTTTGAGCCCTTCTTATGCATTTTGTTCCTTTTTGTGGGATTTTGAAGCCATTTTGGGGCATTTGGGGCACTTTTTGACAATCCTGAGGCATTTTTGGGGTGTTTCCAGCCTTTTTTGGGCCATTTTGAGGCCTTTCTTGAGGCCTATTGGGGCCTTCTAAGGCCTACTGGGGCCTGCTCAGGCCTTCCCATGCGGAGGTCGAGGCCTTTTTGAGCCCTTTTTATGTATTTTGACCCATTTTGGGCAATTTTGAAGCCATTTTGGGGCATTTGGGGCACTTTTTGACAATCCTGAGGAATTTTTGGGGCGTTTTCAGCCTTTTTTTGGCCATTTTGAGGCCTTTTTTAAGGCCTATCGGGGCCTTCTAAGGCCTATTGGGGCCTGCTCAGGCCTTGCTCTGTGGCGGTTGAGGCCATTTTGAGCCCTTTTTGTTCATTTTAAACCATTTTGTGTGATTTTGAAGCCATTTTGGGGCATTTTGGGCACTTTTTGACAATCCTGAGGCATTTTTGGGGTGTTTTCAGCCTTTTTTTTGACCATTTTGAGGCCTTTTTTGGGGCATTTTGAGGCCTATTGGGGCCTTCTCAGGCCTTGCTGTGTGGAGCTCGAGGCCATTTTGAGCCCTTTTTGGGGCTTTTTCAGCATTTTGAGAACATTTTTAGAACATTTTGAGCCCATTTGGGGGCATTTTCCCCACATTTTGACAACCCCGAGGCCTTTTTGGGGCGTTTCCACCCTTTTCCGGGCCATTTCGAGGCCTTTTTTGAGCCATTTCACGCCCGTTTCGGGCCCTTCCTGCGGGGACATTGAGTCCATTTTGAGCCCTTTTTGCCCATTTTAAGCCGTTTCGCGCCATTTCGAGCCCATTTTGGGTCGATTTGGCCACATTTCCATCATCCTGACGCATTTTTGATGCGTTTTCACCCTTTTTTGTGCCATTTTGATGCCTTTTTGCCACAATTCCGACCCATTTTGTGCCCGTTCTGCCTCACTCAGCGCGGCCTTTTTGGGCCGTTTCTGCCCATTTTTGGGCCGTTTCGCGCCGTTTTTTGGAGCTTTTTTGACCCAATTTCGGCGTTTTTTAAAACAGGGGGTGTCCCCCCCCAAATTCCACCGTTTCCCCCCAAATTTCACCGTTTCCCTCATTCTCGGGGCGCCCGTGATGACGTCGCCATGCTAATACCGACCGGCGCCGCCGGGTTGAGTTCAAACCCTCAAACTGAGGCCCCCGGATGCAATTTTGGGGCGTTTTTCATGCTTTTAACCATTCTCTTTGTGTTTTGGGGCGTTTCGCGGCGTTTCGAGTGTTAATTTTGGGGGGAAACCCCCCAAATTGTGCCCCCCCCCCCCCCCCCCGCACAGGGCGGATTTCGAGAAGGACGGCGAGGACCCCGAGTACAAACCGCTCAGCGCCGGCGCCGACGAGGTGCGTTTTGGGGTGAAAACGGGCAAAATTGGTACCCCGGCCCCACCCCCGCCCTCTCCCGCCCCTCCCCCGCCCCCCCGTGTGTCTTTGGGGTGAGTTTTGGGGTGATTTCTGCGGGTTTTTGGCGCCACAGGGGGACCCGTTGATGATGCTGGATGAGGAGATTTCGGTGACGGACGGAGATGAAGGTGAGACCCATAGAGACCCATAGGGACCCATAGAGACCTATAGATTGACCCATAGAGACCCATAGGGACCCATAGAGACCCATAGATTGACCCATAGAGACCTATAGATTGACCCATAGAGACCTATAGATTGACCCATAGAGACCCATAGGGACCCATAGGGACCCATAGATTGACCCATAGAGACCCATAGATTGACCCATAGGGACCCATAGGGACCCATAGAGACCTATAGAGACCTATAGATTGACCCATAGAGACCTATAGATTGACCCATAGAGACCCATAGGGACCCATAGAGACCTATAGATTGACCCATAGAGACCCATAGATTGACCCATAAAGACCCATAGGGACCCATAGATTGACCCATAGATTGACCCATAGAGACCCATAGATTGACCCATAGAGACCCATAGATTGACCCATAGAGACCCATAGGGACCCATAGAGACCCATAGGGACCCATAGATTGACCCATAGATTGACCCATAGGGACCCATAGATTGACCCATAGAGACCCATAGAGACCCATAGGGACCCATAGAGACCCATAGGGACCTATAGATTGACCCATAGAGACCCATAGATTGACCCATAGAGACCATAGAGACCCATAGAGACCATAGAGACCCATAGATTGACCCATAGATTGACCCATAGGGACCCATAGATTGACCCATAGAGACCCATAGAGACCCATAGATTGACCCATAGATTGACCCATAGAGATCATAGAGACCCATAGAGACCATAGAGACCATAGAGACCCATAGAGTGACCCATAGAGACCTATAGGGACCCATAGATTGACCCATAGGGACCCATAGAGACCATAGATTGAACCATAGAGACCCATAGAGACCCAGAGAGACCTATAGGGACCTATATGGACCCATAGAGACCCATAGATTGACCCACAGAGACCCATAGAGACCCATAGAGTGACCCATAGGGACCTATAGGGACCCATAGAGACCCATAGAGACCCATAGGGACCCATAGAGACCCATACAGACCATAGAGACCATAGAGACCCCGGGGTGCCCCGCCCCCCATAACCTGTGCCCCCCCCTCCAGGCCCGCCCCCCCCGGGCTGCCCCCCCCCGGCATGGCCGCCGGCCTCGGTGCTCACGGGCCGCCTGCGGCGCCTCATCGGGGCCTGTCAGCGCCGGGGCCCCCCCCGCGACGGCCCCGCCCCCAACCCCCAGCCCCACCGCGGGGGGACCCCGGCGTCCGGGCCGGGGGGGGGCGGGGACGGCGAGCGGCGGCGCCGGCCGCGTCCCGCAGGGGGCGCCGCGCGGGAGCTGGCGCGCAGGGAGCGGCTGCAGAGGTAATGGGGGTGGGGGGCTTGGGGGGCCGTACGGGGGGGTTTTGGGGGTCCGGGGGGGGCGTACATGGGGGTTTTTGGGGGGGTTGGGGGGCTGGGAAGCCATTTGGGGGGATTTGGGGGGATTTTGGTAACTTGGGGGGGTGCACAGGGGGGTTTTTGGGGGCCTGGTGGGTCCACACATGGGGGTTTCGGGAGGCCATTTTGGGGGCTGTACATGGGGGTTTTCGGGGTCTGGGGGGGGCGTACATGGGGGTTTTGGGGGTCCAGGGGGGTGTACATGGGGGTTTTGGGGGGGTTGGGGGGCTGGGAAGCCATTTTGAGGGGCTGTACATGGGGGTTTGGGGTTCTTGGGAAGCCATTTTGGGGTGATTTGGATCATTTTGGGGGGCTGGGAGGCCGTTTGGGGGTCTGTACATGGGGGTTTTGGGGGGCTGGGAGGCCATTTTGGGGGGATTTGGGTCATTTTGGGGGCTGGGAGGCTGTTTGGGTGCCTGTACATGGGGGTTTTGGGGGGCTGCGAAGCCATTTTGGGGGGATTTGGGTCATTTTGGGGGGCTGGGAGGCCGTTTGGGGGTCTGTACATGGGGGTTTGGGGTTGTTGGGAAGCCATTTTGGGGTGATTTGGGTCATTTTGGGGGGCTGGGAGGCCATTTTGGGGTGTTTTGGGTCATTTTGGGGTGTGGGAGGCCGTTAGGGTGCCTGTACACGGGGGTTTTCCGGGAGGTCGGGGGGCTGCGAAGCCATTTTGGGGGGATTTGGGCGTTTTTTTGGCATTTTGAGGCCCAACCCAAGCGTTTCCGGCGCCGCAGGTGGACGCGCCGCGAACAGGCCGATTTCTACCGCGTGGCCTCCACGTTCGGGGTGGAGTTCGACCCCGACGCCGGGCGCTTCCGCTGGGGCCGATTCCGCATCATGGCCGGGCTGGACAAGAAGACGGACGAGAACCTCACCAAGTTCTACCACGCCTTCGTCGCCATGTGCCGGCAGGTCTGCCGCCTCCCGCCCGCGCCCGGAGACGGTACGGGGGGCGCTGGGACACGTTTGGGGGGTTTGGTGGTATCTCCGGGGGGTTTGGGGACGGTTTTGGGAGGTTGGGGATGTCTCCATGGGGTTTGGTGGCGGCTCCATGGGGTCAACCAACCCAACCAAGACCTTGACCAACCCAACCAAGACCTTGACCAACCCAACGATGACTTTGACCAACCCAACAATAACTTTGACCAACCCAATGAAGACTTTGACCAACCCAACAATGACTTTGACCAAGCCCATGGTCTCCCCCAACCCAACCAAGACCTTGACCAACCCAACGAAGACCTTGACCAACCCAATGATGACTTTGACCAACCCATTGATGACTTTGACCAACCCAACCAAGACCTTGACCAACCCAATGATGACTTTGCCCAACCCAACAATGACTGTGCCCAACCCCACGATGACTTTGCCCAACCCCATGGTCTTCCCCAACCCAACCAAGACCTCAACCAACCCAACCAAGACCATGACCAACCCAACGATGACTTTGCCCAACCCAACGATGACCTTGACCAACCCAACGATGACTTTGCCCAACCCAGCCATGACTTTGCCCAACCCCATGGTCTCCCCCAACCCAACCATGACTTTGCCCAACCCAACGATGACCTTGCCCAACGCCACGATGACTTTGCCCAACCCCATGGGCTCTCCCAACCCAACCAAGACCTCAACCAACCCAACCAAGACCATGACCAACCCAACGATGACTTTGCCCAACCCAACGATGACCTTGACCAACCCAACGATGACTTTGCCCAACCCAGCCATGACTTTGCCCAACCCCATGGTCTCCCCCAACCCAACAATGACTTTGCCCAACCCAACGATGACCTTGCCCAACGCCACGATGACTTTGCCCAACCCCATGGGCTCCCCCAACCCAACCAAGACCTCAACCAACCCAACGAAGACCTTGACCAACCCAACGATGACTTTGACCAACCCAACGATGACTTTGCCCAACCCAACGATGACTTTGCCCAACCCAACGATGACCTTGACCAACCCAATGATGACTTTGCCCAACCCCACGATGACTTTGCCCAACCCAATGACTTTGACCGACCCAACCAAGACCTCGACCAGCCCAACGATGACCTTGCCCAACGCCACGATGACTTTGCCCAACCCCATGGGCTCCCCCAACCCAACCAAGACCTCGACCAGCCCAACGATGACCTTGCCCAACGCGCGCCCTCCCTCCCGCAGAGCCTCCGGACCCCACGGTGCCCGTGTGGCCCATCTCGGCCACGCGCGCCTCGCGGGGCCTGCGCCGCCTGTCGCTGCTGCGCCTGCTGCGCGAGCAGGTCCTGCGCCACCCGCTGCTCCCGGCGCGCCTGGCCACGCTGTGCCCGCCCCCGGGCCCCGACCTGCCCCCCTGGTGGCAACGCGGCCACCACGACGGCGAGCTGCTCCGCGGGGCCGCGCGCCACGGCCTGGGCCAGCCCGAGGCGGCCATCTTGGGCGACCCCGACTTCTCCTTCGCCGTGGCGCGCTGGAGGTACCTGCACGGGGGGGGCGGCGGGGGGGGGGACGCCCCGCCCCCGCAGCACCTCCTGGGGCGCCCCGCCCCCGCCGCCGCCGTCATGGCCGCCGAGGACGACGAGTCGGACGGGGACGAGAAGGCGTCAGCGTCCGCGAGCGAGTCGTCGTCGGGGGACGAGGAGAGCGAGGAGGACAGGGGTGAGGGGGCGGGGCCCCGAAATGGGGGTGGGGCCCCGGAAATCCGTGTGGAACCTTCTGGGTCTCGGTAGAAGCTTCTGGGTCTCGGTAGAAACTTCTGGATCTTGGTAGAACCTTCTAAGTGGTTGTAGGACCTTCTCAAGGGTGGTAGAAGCTTCTGACTCTTGGTAGAACGTTATCAATAGTGGTAGAAGCTTCTGGATCTCGGTAGAACCTTCTCAAGGGTGGTAGAAGCTTCTGGGTCTTGGTAGAACCTTCTGGATCTTGGTAGAACATTCTAAGTGGTTGTAGGACCTTCTCAAGGGTGGTAGAAGCTTCTGGGTCTTGGTAGAACGTTATCAAGGGTGGTAGAACCTTCTGGATGTCGGTAGAACCTTCTAGATGTTGGTAGGACCTTCTCAGTCTTGATACAACTTTATCAAGGGTGGTAGAAGCTTCTCAAGGGTGGTGGAACCTTCTGGATCTTGGTAGAACCTTCTAAGTGGTTGTAGGACCTTCTCAAGGGTGGTAGAAGGTTCTGGATCTCGGTAGAACGTTATCAATGGTGGTAGAACCTTCTGGATCTTGGTAGAAGCTTCTCAAGGGTGGCAGAAGCTTCTGGGTCTTGGTAGAGCCTTCTGGATATTGGTAGAACATTCTAAGTGGTTGTAGGACCTTCTCAATGGTGGTAGAACCTTCTGGATCTCGGTAGAACCTTCTAGATGTTGATAGGACCTTCTCAGTCTTGATACAACTTTATCAAGGCTGGTAGAACCTTCTCAAGGGTGGTAGAACCTTCTGGATCTTGGTAGAACCTTCTAAGTGGTTGTAGGACCTTCTCAAGGGTGGTAGAAGGTTCTGGATCTCGGTAGAACCTTCTGGATGTCGGTAGAACCTTCTAGATGTTGGTAGGACCTTCTCAGTCTTGATACAACATTATCAAGGGTGGTAGAAGCTTCTCAAGGGTGGTAGAAGCTTCTGGGTCTTGGTAGAACCTTCTGGGTCTTGGTAGAACCTCCATTCTTCTTGTAGGAGCTTCTCGGGGCCACAGGACCCCAAAACGGGGGCGGGACCCCCCCCCCAAAATGGTGGTGGGACCCCAAAAACCCCGTTGGGACCCCAAAATCTGGGGGGTTCCCCACAATTCCTGTCAGCGTCGTGGCGGGTCCCCACCTCGGAGCTTCTCCCCACTTTGGGGGCCCCTCCGGCCATTTTGGGCGCTCCCCACCCATGGTGACCCCCCCAGTTTTCTTAAGCCCCCTCCCCCCTTTCTTTAGAGATGTTTTTGGGTGGGGGGGACCCCAAAAACGCCTGAAATTCACCCAAAATCCACCCCCCCCCCCCCAAAATGTAGGTGCGGAACGTTCCGGTGGGGCCGAGGAGGAAGAGGAGGAGGAGGAAGAGGAAGATGACGAGGAGGAGGAAGAGGAGGAGGAAGAAGAGGCCCCTCAACATTGTGGGGAGGGGGCGCCCCCCCCAGGGCCCCCCCTGGGTCCCCCCTCAGCCCCCCGAAACCTCCATGAATGGCCCAAGGTGAGAACAGGCCTAAGGGAAGGGGGGGGGGGGGGCAAATTTGAGACCCCCCCAAATTTATTGGGGACACTTGAGAACTTCGGGACCCCCCCAAAACCATCAACGGGGGTCCCCAAAACCCCCCCCACCCCGCCAAAATTTCCTTGCACCCCAAAATTTTGGTTATTTCACCCCAAACTTTTTCCCGCCAAATTCACACGCTCGTTTCAATGAGGAAATGGGGGGGGGGGGGGGCAAATTTGAACCCCTGCCAAATTTTTTGGGGACACTTGAGAACTTCAGGACCCCCCCAAAACCATCAAGGGGGGTCCCCAAAACCCCCCCAACCCCCCAAATTTTAGTGCAACCCCCCAAATTTTGGTCATTTCACCCCAAACGTTTTCCCGCCAAATTCACACGCTCGTTTCAATGAGGAAATGGGGGGGGGGGGGGCAACTTTGAACCCCCGCCAAATTTTTTGGGGACGCTTGAGAAACTCGGGACCCCCCCAAACCCATCAATGGGGGTCCCCCAAACCCCCCCAACCCCCCAAATTTTGTTTGCGCCCCCAAATCCGTGCGTTTTCCCCCCAGGAACGCGCCCTGATCCGGCGCCTGGAGCTGATCTGCCGCGCCGTCCTCTCGGGCGAGAGACCCCCCGACAGTTTCGGGGGCGCTCCCCCCCCTCCCCCACACGCCGGGGGGTGCGGGGGTGGGGGGGGTTTCCCCAAAACCCAGCACGACCCCCCCCCGTTGAGCCGCCTGCGCCACGAGGAAAAAGAATTCACCGTCCAGATCAAAGACGTGAGTCCGCAATCCCCATTTTGGGGTGTTTCCCCTTAAAATTTGGGGGGGGTGTTAAACCGGGGGGGGGTGTTGACATTTTGGGGACCCCCCCCCACAGGAGGAGGGGCTGAAATTGACCTTCCAGAAGCACCGATTGGTCCCCAACGGGGCCCCCCAAAAGAAGAACAGTAAGAAATTGGTGGAGGTGAGTTCTTGTTGGGGTGGTTTTCACACACCCCCCCCCCCCCCCCCCAAAATTTGGGGTGATTTGTTAAGATTTTGGGGGTGTTTCCATCGCAACAGCTGGAGCTGCGGTGCCTGGAGGGGCTGAGGGACCCGGGGGGGCCACAGAGCGGGGAGCCCCCCCCCCCGTACCCCGAAAAGTGGCCCCAGAAAAAGGTACCAAAGAGCCCAATTATAGGGCGTCCCGCCCCTTTAAATCCCCCCCATTGCTTTGCTTAAGCCACGCCCCCTCTTCTTCAAGCCACGCCCCTGCCCATTTTAGGGCGTTCATGGGTCTAAACCCCTCCCTGGTTGAGGCCACGCCCCCTCCTTAAGCCACGCCCCCTCTTCTTCAAGCCACGCCCCCGCCCATTTTAGGGCGTTCATGGGTTTAAAGCCCTCCTTGGTTGAGGCCACGCCCCCTCCTTAAGCCACGCCCCCTCTATAGGCCACGCCCCCGCCCATTTTAGGGCGTTCATGGGTTTAAAGCCCTCCCTGGTTGAGGCCACGCCCCTCATCTTAAGCCACGCCCCTGCCCATGGTAGGGTGTTTATGGCTTTAAGCCACGCCCCCCCTAAGCCCCACGAAGCCACGCCCCTGCTGCCAAGCCACGCCCCCATTCACAAAGCGGGTCATCCCCCTTAAGGCCACTCCCCCTCATTCTGGCCACGCCCTTTAAACCCCGCCCCACTAATTAACATATTGATCGGCTAATTAACGTATTTCTCTCCCCCCCCAGCCCTTTCTCCCCCCTCCCCCCCCCCGCAGGTTTGGACCTTTCCAAGATGGCGGCCGCGTTCCTGGGGGGCGGGGCGAGTGCCGGAGCCCCGCCCCCGCCGTTCCTCCCCGCCCACTTCCGGCCGCAAGCCCCGCCCGCCCGCCCCCCCCGCCAATCAGGAAGAGGAGGAGGAGGAAGCCCCGCCCCCACCGCCCCCCTTCCCACCCCTATTGGCCGACCCCATGCTCCCGCCCACTTCTGACTCCGACTGAGGCCACGCCCCCTCCTCCCCTCTGGCCACGCCCCCTCCCCAGCCCCGCCCACCGGGGCGTGGCCTCTCCCCTCCCCCCCCTTTTCCCTATTTATATAAATATGTAAAATGTGTCATAAAGGGGGCGGGGCCTGAGGGGGGCGGGGCCTGAGGGGGGTGGGGTTTTGGGGAGGGGGCGGGGCTTGGGGAGGGGGCGGGGCCGGGTTGTTTTTTTAATAAAAAGGAGGCGAAACCGGAGCGAAAAAGCGAAAAAAAACCCCAACAACTGGTGTTTTTTTGTTTGTGGTTTTAATGACCCCCCCGTGATTAATTAATCCCTTTAATTAATCCTTTCATTAAGCTCATTACCCCGCTCGCTAATCAATCGCCTGCTCCACCAATCACCGCCACTAATTAACGCCCCGCCCCCTTCTCACCGCCCTAATTAACCGCCCCCCCCCCTCCCCCTAATTAACCATTAATCCCCATTAACGCGCCGCGTTTCCCGCCAAGCGCCCTTTCCCCGCCCCTTTTAACCCACGTGATGCGGGGCTTCCACCCCCCACCCCCCCACAACCACGTGACTCGGGTCTTCCCCCCCCCACACTCCCCCATCACCACGTGACACGGGTCTTCCACCCCCCCCCACTCCCCCACAACCACGTGACGTGGGTCTTCCACCCCCCCCCCACTCCCCCACAACCACGTGACGCAGATCTTCCACCCCCCCCTCACCCCCCTCACAACCACGTGACGCGTGCACCGCCTCTCCGCGCTGCCTGTACCACGTGACGTGGGCCTCCCCCATCACGTGAACGCGGGTCCCTCCCATCCCCTCACCCACGTGACGCGGGCGCCGCCGGAAGCGGAAGCGCGGGGGGAAGGACTTCCGGGCGGGAGGCTGAAGCAGAAGGAGGAGGAGGCGGCGGCGGTTCGGGGCCCCGCGGCCGCTTCGCTGCCCCGATGGCGCTTTCCCTGGACCGCGACGCCTATTACCGGCGGCTGCGGCGGCTCTACGGGAGCTGGCAGGTGCGGGGCGCGGGAAGCGGCCTGCAGGGCCGGGGGGGGCCCGGAGTGGGGGGGGGGAGGGGCCTGAGCGGCCGTTTGACGGCGCAAGGCGGGGGGGAGGGGCGGAAAGTGGGGGGGAGGGGGAGGGGCGGGGGGGGAAAGGGGCGGGGGAGGGGGTGGGGGGGATTTGGGGGTGTCTGGGTGGTTTGGGGTGATTTGGGGGGGTTTTAGGGCTCGTTTTGAGGGGGTTTGGGCTGATTTGGGGGGGTTGAGGGGGAGTTTGGGGCTCATTTTGGGTCTGATTTTTGGGGCTGATTTGGGGGGATTTTGGGGCTCATTTTTGGGGGCATTTGGGGTCTGATTTGGGGGGATTTTGGGGTGGTTTTGGGGGTCAATTTGGGGCTGATTTTGGGGCTGATTTTGGGGGATTTGGGGTCTGACTTGGGGGATAGTTTGGGGCTGATTTTGGGGTAGTTTGGGGCTCATTTGGGGGTGGGGAATGGGGGATTTGGGGTCTGATTTGGGGGGGATTTTGGGGTAGTTTTGGGGGTAGTTTGGGGCTGATTTAGGGGCTCATTTTGGGGGGATTTTTGGGTGGTTGGGGGCTGATTCTGGGGGGGATTTAGTGGTGGGAAATGGGGGATTTGGGGTCTGATTTGGGGGGGATTTTTGGGTGGTTTGAGGGGTAGTTTGGGGCTGATTTGGGGGGATTTGGGGCTGATTTTGGGGGGATTTTTGGGTGGTTTGAGGGGTAGTTTGGGGCTGTTTTGGGGGGGATTTTTGGGGCTGATTTTGGGGGACTTTTGGGTGGTTTTGGGGGTAGTTTGGGGCTCATTTGGGGCTGATTTGGGGCTGTTTTTGTGGGGTGATTTTGGGGGCTCTTTGGGTGGTTTTGGGGCTGATCATGGGTGGTGATTTTGGGGCATTTTGGGGGGGATTTTGGGGCATTTTGTGTCGATTCTGTGTGATTTACCCCCCCGTGTCCCCCCAGAAAGGGGAGGAGGAGCTGGGGGGGGTCGACGCCATCGTGGTGGCCGTGGGGGTGGACGAGGAGATCGTCTACGCCAAGTCCACCGCGCTCCAGGTACGTTTTTGGGGGGTTTCCCGCCTTTTTTTGGGGGGTTTCCCGCCTTTTTTGGGGGGTTTCCCGCCTTTTTTGGGGTGTTTCTTGCCCATTTGGCGTTTCCCGCCATTTTCGTGAGGCGGTTTCCCGCCATTTTGGGGGCGTTTCTTGCCCATTTTGGCTTTCCCGCCATTTTTGGGGGGGGTCTCCCCACCATTTTGAGGCGATTTCACCCCTTTTTCATCATTCCCGCCACCTTCGTGGCATTTCCCGACATATTTACAACCCCCTCACCATTTTGGGGGCAATTCCGCCATTTTGGAGGCTCCTACCCCCATTTTTTTGCTGTTCCCGCCACATTTCTGAGGTAATTCCACCATATTTCCCCAATCCCGCCACATTTCTGAGGCAATTCCACCATATTTCCCCAATCCCGCCACATTTCTGAGGCAATTCCACCATATTTAACCAATCCCGCCACATTTCTGAGGTAATTCCACCATATTTCACCAATCCCGCCACATTTCTGAGGTAATTCCGCCACATTTAACCAATCCTGCCACATTTCTGAGGCAATTCCACCACATTTAACCAATCCCGCCACATTTCTGAGGCAATTCCACCATATTTAACCAATCCCGCCACATTTCTGAGGTAATTCCACCATATTTCACCAATCCCGCCACATTTCTGAGGTAATTCCGCCACATTTAACCAATCCTGCCACATTTCTGAGGCAATTCCACCACATTTAACCAATCCCGCCACATTTCTGAGGTAATTCCGCCATTTTGTGCTGGTCCCACCACAGTTTTGAGGTAATTCCACCATATTTAACCAATCCCGCCATATTTCTGAGGCAATTCCGCCACATTTCACCGCTCCCTCCACATTTTTGAGGGAGTTCCGCCATATTTCACCAACCTCACCACATTTCTGAGGTAATTCCACGGCATTTAACCAATCCCACCGCATTTCTGAGGGAATCCCCCCCGTTTCGGGCCCCCGACGGCCGTTTTGCAGACGTGGCTGTTCGGGTACGAGCTGACGGACACCATCATGGTGTTCTGCGAGGAGAAGATCCTCTTCATGGCCAGCAAGAAGAAGGTCGAGTTCCTCAAGCAGGTGGCGCAGGCCAAGGGCACCGAGGGCGCCAACGGCGTCCCCGCCATCACCCTCCTCGTCCGCGAGAAGGTGGGACCTGCGGGGGGGACGATGGGTCTGTAAGATGGACGTTGGGTCTTTGGGGTTGGATGTTGGGTCTTTGGGGTTGGACATTGGGTCTACAAGATGGACGTTGGGTCTACAAGATGGACGTGGGTTCTTCTGGGTGGTTGTTGGGTCCACAAGATGGACGTTGGGTCCACAAGATGGACGTTGGGTCCACAAGATGGACGTTGTGTCTACAAGATGGACGTGGGTTCTTCTGGGTGGTCGTTGGGTCTTTGGGGTTGGACGTTGGGTCTTTGGGGTTGGACGTTGGGTCTTTGGGATTGGACGTTGGGTCCACAAGATGGACGTTGGGTCTACAGGACGGCCCTGTGTCCTTCGGGGAGCTCGTCGGGCCTGTGGGCGGCACCCGTGGCCTCTCGCCCGTTTCTTTTGCCCGATTCCCCGCGTTTTCCCCCCAGAACGAGAGCAACAAGGCCAACTTTGAGAAGATGATCGAGGCGCTGCGGAGCAGCCGGGGCGGGAAGCGCTTGGGCGTCTTCTCCAAGGACAAGTTCCCCGGCGACTTCATGAAGAGCTGGAACGACTGCCTCAACAAAGAAGGCTTCGAGAAGGTCCGCCCCGCTCCCGCCGCCATCTTGGGCGTGGCCGCGGGGCCGCTGACGTTGTCCCCACGGCGTCCCCGCAGGTGGACATCAGCGCGGCCGTCGCCTACACCATGGCGGCCAAGGAGGACGGCGAGCTCAACCTGATGCGCAAGGCGGCCGCCATCACCTCTGAGGTCTTCACCAAGTTCTTCAAGGAGCGCGTCATGGAGATCGTGGACGCCGACGAGGTGCGAGCGAGCCGCCCGTTGGGTGGGGTTTTGGGGCGAAAAGGCGGGGTTTTGGCGTAACGGCGGCGTCGCGGTGCAGAAAGTGCGGCACAGCAAGCTGGCCGAGGCGGTGGAGAAGGCCATCGAGGAGAAGAAGTACCTGGCGGGCGCCGACCCGTCGGCCGTGGAGATGTGCTACCCGCCCATCATCCAGAGCGGCGGCAACTACAACCTCAAGTTCAGCGTCATCAGGTGGGGCCGAAATGGCGGAAATTGGGGCATTTTGGGGGGTTTTCGGGGGGTTTTTGGCGGTTCAAGATGGCCGCCGCCGCGCGGGGGGCTCCCCCAAAATGGCGGCGCTGGGCGGTTTTGCCTCATGAAAGGGCAGGAATGGGCGAGTTTACCTCATAAAACGGCCATATTGAGTGATTTTACCTCATAAAATGGCGGGAATGGGTGATTTTACCTCATAAAATGTCCATATCGAGTGATTTTACCTCACAAAATGGCGGGAATGGGTGATTTTACGTCATAAAACGTCCATATTGAGTAGTTTTACCTCAAAAAACGGCGGGAATGGGTGATTTTACGTCATAAAACGTCCATATTGAGTAGTTTTACCTCAAAAAACGGCGGGAATGGGTGATTTTACCTCAAAATGGCAGGAATGGGCGATTTTTACCTCATAGAACGTCCATTTTCAGTAATTTTACCTCATAAAATGCCATATTGAGTGATTTTACCTCATAAAATGACCAGAATGGGTTATTTTACCTCATAAAATGACCAGAATGGGTTATTTTACCTCATAAAAGGGTGATAGTAGGTGAGTTTACCTCATAAAATGGTGATAGTGGGTGATCTTACCTCATAAAAATAGTTATATTGAGTAATTTTACCTCAAAAAACATCCACATTGAGTAATTTTACCTCATAAAATGGCGGCAGTGGGTGAGTTTACCTCATAAAATGGCGGGAATGGGTGGTTTTACCTCATAGAATGGTTATATTGAGTAATTTTACCTCAAAAAACGTCCACATTGGCTAATTTTACCTCGTAAAATGGCGGGAATGGGTGATTTTGCCTCATAAAATCATTACATTGACTAATTTTACCTCAGCAAACGGTGGGAATGGGTCACTTAGCCCCCCAAATTCACATTTCACCCCCCAAACTTTACATTTCCACCCCCAAAATTCACATTTCCCCCCCAAAAAAACCTCTCCAAATTCCCGTTTTCCCCCCCAAATTCCCGTTTTCCCCCCGAATCGCGCGTTTCCTCCCCGAACGGCAGCGACAAGAGCCACATGCACTTTGGCGCCATCACCTGCTCCATGGGCATCCGCTACAAGTCGTACTGCTCCAACCTGGTCCGGACGCTGATGGTGGATCCGCCGCAGGACATGCAGGACAACTACGGCTTCCTGCTGCACCTCCAGGACGAGATGCTCAAGGAGATGCGCCACGGTGAGCCCAGGACCCCAAAATCAGGGAGGTTTGAAATTAGGGAGGTTTGAAATTAGGGAGGTTTGAAATTATGGGGTTTGAAATTAGGGAGGTTTGAAATTAGGGAGGTTTGAAATTAGGGAGGTTTGAAATTAGGGAGGTTTGAAATTATGGGGTTTGAAATTAGGGAGGATTGGAAATTGTGGGGTTTTGAGGTTTCGAAGTTTTGAGGTTGTCAAAGTTTTGAAATATCAAAGTTTTGAGGTTTTGAAATTACAAAATTTTGAAGTTTTGGGGTTTAGAAATTTTGAAATCTTGAGGTTTGGAAGTTTTGAGGTTTTGAATTGTCAAAATTTTGAAGTTTTGAGGTTTTGAAATGTCGAAATTTCGAGGTTTTGAGGTTTTGAGGTTTCAAAATTTTGAGGTTTTGAGGTTTCAAAATTTTGAGGTTTTGAGGTTTCAAAATTTTGAGGTTTTGAGGTTTCAAAATTTTGAGGTTTTGAGCTTTTGGAGTTTCAAAATTTTGAAGTTTTGAGCTTTTGGAGTTTCAAAATTTTGAAGTTTTGAGGTTTTGAAATGTCGAAATTTTGAAATTTGGAGGTTTCGAAATTTGGAGGTTTTTAAATTTTGAAATTTGGAGGTTTTGAAATTTCAGAAATTCTAAGACTTCAAATGTCAAAATAATAAAATCTAAATTTTCAAAATTTTAAAATGTCAAGTTTTCAAATGTTGATACTTGGAATTTCAAAATTCTGAAATTTCAAGATTTTAAAACTGTTGAAATTTGGAATTTCAAAATTCTGAAATTTCAATATTTTCAAAGTGTTGGAATTTGGAATTTCAAAATTCTGAAATTTCAAGATTTTAAAACTGTTGAAATTTGGAATTTCAAAATTCTGAAATGTCAAGATTTTAAAACTGTTGAAATTTGGAATTTCGCAATTCTGAAACGCCCCCCCGTGCGGCGCAGGCGCCAAGCTGTGCGACGTCTACGCGGCCGTCATGGAGCTGGTCAAGAAGCAGAAGCCGGAGCTGCTGAGCAAGATCACCAAGAATTTGGGGTGAGAAGGGCGAGTTTTGGGGCTCCGGGGCCGCTCTGGAATTTGGGGTGAGAAGGGCGGTTTTTGGGGCTCTCCGCAGCTTCGCCATGGGCATCGAGTTCCGCGAGGGCTCCTTGGTCATCAACAGCAAGAACCAGCAGCGCCTCAAGAAGGGTGAGGGAGCCCCAAATCGGCCTTTTCCACCCCAAATTGGCCCTTTCCGCCTCAAAATCGGCCTTTTCCACCCCAAATTGGCCTTTCCCACCACAGTTTCTTTCCCCAAAGGTCTCAAATTGTCCCAAATCTCCACAATTTGTCGCGCTACCCCAACATTTTCTCCACCCCAAAGCCCCAAAACTTCCTCCCAAATTTTCTCCCCAACCTCCCCAAATTTTACCACAAATTTCCTCCTGAATCTCCCAAATTTCCTCCTGAATCTCCCAAATTTCCTCCTGAATCTCCCAAAATTTTGCCCCAAATTTCCTCCCAAATCTCCCAAAATTTTGTCCCAAATTTCCTCCTGAAATTTTGTCCCCAATCTCCCATAATTTCCTCACAAATCTCCCAAATTTCCTCACAAACCTCCCAAAGTTTTGCCCCAAATTTCCTCCCGAATCTCCCAAAATTTTGCCCCAAATTTCCTCCCGAATCTCCCAAAATTTTGCCCCAAATTTCCTCCCGAATCTCCCAAAATTTTGTCCCAAATTTCCTCCTGAAATTTTGTCCCAAATTTCCCACAATTTTCTCCTGAATCTTCACAAATTTTGTCCCAAATCTCTCAAATTTTGTCCCAAATCTCTCAAATTTTGTCCCAAATCTCTCAAATTTTGTCCCAAATCTCTCAAATTTTGTCCCAAATCCCCCAAATTTTGTCCCAAATCCCCCAAATTTCCTCCCCAAATTTCCTCCCCAATCTCCCCAAATTTTACCCCTGACTTCACCAAATTTCCTCCTCAAATTTCCCCCAAATTCCCCAATTTGCTCCCGAATTTCCGCGTCCCCCCAGGGATGGTTTTCAGCATCAACGTCGGCTTCTCCGACCTCCCCAACAAGGACGGCAAGAAACCGGAGGAGAAGACGTACGCCATCTTCATCGGGGACACCGTCCTGGTGGACGAGGTGACGCGTCGCCCCCCAAATTTCGATTTCCCCCCTCAAATTTCTATTTCCCCCCTCAAATTTCAATTTTCCCCTCAAATTTCAATTTTCCCCTCAAAATTGCAATTTCTCCCGCTCAAATTTCAATTTCCCCCCCTAAATTTCAATTTCTCGCCCTCAAATTTCAGTTTCCCGCCTCAAATTTCAATTTCCCCCCTTAAATTTCCATTTCCCCCCCTCAAATTTCAATTTCCTGACTCAAATTTCAATTTCCCCCCCTCAAATTTTGGTTTCCTCCCCTCAAATTTCAATTTCCCCCCCTCAATTTCAATTTCCCCTCCTCAATTTCAATTTCCCCCCCCCAAATTTGGATTTCCCCCCCCCCAAATTTGGATTTCCCCCCCCCAAATTTGGGTTTCCCCGCCTCAAATTTGGGTTTCCCCGCCTCAAATTTCGGTTTTCCCCCCTCAAATTTCGGTTTTCCCCCCTCAAATTTCAGTTTCCTGCCCTAATTCTTAGTTTCCCGCCCTAATTCTTAATTTCCCGCCTTAAATTCCAAATTTCCCGCCTCACTTCTTAGTTTCCCGCCTCAAATTTCAATTTTCCCCCCCAAATTTCAATTTTCTCCCCCAAATTTCAATTTCCCCCCCCAAATTCCGCTCAATCCTCAGGACGGCCCGGCCACCGTCCTCACGGCCGTCAAGAAGAAGGTCAAGAACGTCGGCATTTTCCTCAAGGTACCGAAATTCCGCCCAAATTTGGAATTCCGAAATTTGAAATTTGAAAAATGTGCGAATTTGACATTTTGACCTCAAAACGTGGTTTTTTTCCCCAAGAACGAAGACGAGGAGGAGGAGGAAGAGGATAAAGATGAGGCCGAAGATCTGCTGGGGCGCAGCTCCCGGGCGGCTCTTCTGACCGAGCGCACGCGGGTGGGAGTTTTGGGGTGAAATCGGGGGATTTTGGGCAATTTTGGGCTGTTTTACGAGTTACGGAGGGATTTTGGGGGCGATTTTGTGGACACTTAACAATTTATCAGTTGAGTGTGCAGACGAGCCCCAAAAGCGTCTGAAACGGGCGTTTTGGGGCGAAATCCGTGCATTTTGGGCAAGTTTGGGCGGATTTCGGGGCGTTTTAGGAGGAGCTATGGGGGCGTTTTGGGAGGATTTTGAAGTGATTTTGGTGGATTTTGGGGTTTGGGGGACAATTTTTTGTCACTTAAGTGTACGGACAACACCCCAAAATGCCCAAAATGGGGTTTTTGGGGCGAAAATGTGCATTTTGGCCAATTTTGGGGCGTTTTGTGAGGAGCTACGGGCCAGATCTCCAGGGCCGCGGGCGCCTTTCTTACCTTGTAACTCAGGCGTTTTTGGGGCGTTTTGGGGGCGTTTTGGGCCGAATTTGAGCGTTTTTCGCCCGATTTGAGCGTTTCGGGGGTGAAACGAAGCGTTTTTGGGGCGAATTCAAGCGTTTTTGGGGTTATTTGGCACCAGAACGAGCTGACGGCCGAGGAGAAGCGCCGAGCGCACCAGAAGGAGTTGGCCACGCAACTCAACGAGGAAGCGCGGCGGCGCTTGACCGAGCAGAAGGGCGAGCAGCAGATCCAGAAGTAACCCCGAAACCACCTTTTCTGAGGTAAAAAATCGCCGTTTTGGGTGTTTTTGGGGGGCTTGAGGTGTTTTCTCGCCCCGTAGGGCCCGCAAGTCCAACATCTCCTATAAGAACCCGGCGTTGATGCCCAAGGAGCCGCACATCAGGGAGATGAAGATCTACATCGATAAGAAGTACGAGACCGTCATCATGCCCGTCTTCGGCATCGCCACCCCCTTCCACATCGCCACCATCAAGGTACGGCCCCAAAAAGCCCCAAAACGGCCCCAAAAAGCCCCAAAACGACCCCAAAAAGCCCCAAAATGGCCCCTGGAAACCCCAAAATGGCCCCTGGAAACCCCAAAATACCTCAAAAAACCTCCAAAACGGCTCAGAAACTCACAGAAAAGGGCAAAAGTAGGTGGTTTTGGGGTCCCACCTTCAACCTGAGGTAATTTTGGGGCTCAATCTCCAATTCAAGGTGGTTTTGGGGTCCCACCTTCAACCTGAGGTAATTTTGGGGGTCAATCCCCAATTCAAGGTGGTTTTGGGGTCCCACCTTCAACCTGAGGTAATTTTGGGGCTCAATCCCCAATTCAAGGCGGTTTTGGTGTCCCACCTTCCACCTGAGGTAATTTTGGGGCTCAATCCCCAATTCAAGGTGGTTTTGGGGTCCCACCTTCAACCTGAGGTAATTTTGAGGTCCCACCTTCCACCTGAGGTAATTTTGGAGCTCAATCCCCAATTCAAGGTGGTTTTGAGCTCCCACCTTCAACCTGAGGTAATTTTGGGGTCCCACCTTGAACCCGAGGTGGTTTTGAGGTCCCACCTGAGGTGTTTTTGGGGCTGAAACGCTGTTTTTGGCGTCCCCCCCGCAGAACATCAGCATGTCGGTGGAAGGCGACTACACCTACCTCCGCATCAACTTCTACTGCCCGGGCAGCGCCCTGGGCCGCAACGAGGGCAACATCTTCCCCAACCCCGAGGCCACCTTCGTCAAGGAGATGTGAGCCAGCCGCCATCTTGGCTCCCCTTGGCTCCCCTTGGGTCTTGTTGGGTCTTCTTGGGTCCCATTGGGTCCCATTGGGTCTCGTTGGGTCCTGTTGGGTCCTGTTGGGTTTTCTTGGCTCCTGTTGGGTTTTCTTGGGTCCCATTGGGATCCGTTGGGTCCAATGGGGTCCCCTTGGGTCCCATTGGGTTTTCTTGGGTCCCATTGGCTCCCGTTGGGTCCCGTTGGCTCCTGTTGGGTTTTCTTGGGTCTCGTTGGGTTCCATTGGGTCTCATTGGCTCCCGTTGGGTTTTCTTGGGTCCCATTGGCTCCTGTTGGGTCCCATTGGCTCCTGTTGGGTCCCATTGGCTCCTGTTGGGTTCCATTGGCTCCTGTTGGGTTCCATTGGCTCCCGTTGGGTCCCGTTGGCTCCCGTTGAGTCCCGTTGGCTCCTGTTGGGTTTTCTTGGGTCTCGTTGGGTTCCATTGGGTCTCATTGGCTCCCGTTGGGTTTTCTTGGGTCCCATTGGCTCCTGTTGAGTCCCATTGGCTCCTGTTGGGTTCCATTGGCTCCCGTTGGGTCCTCTTGGGTCCCGTTGGGTTCCATTGGCTCCCATTGGCTCCTGTTGGGTTTTCTCGGCTCCCGTTGGGTTCCATTGGGTCTCATTGGCTCCCGTTGGCTCCCATTGGCTCCCATTGGCTCCCGTTGGGTTTTCTTCTGTCCCGTTGGGTCCCATTGGCTCCTGTTGGGTTCCGTTGGGTTTAGTTGGGTCCCGTTGGGTTCTGGGGTCCCCCCACCCATCACCGCCCCCACCGTAGAACCTACCGGGCGTCCAACATGAAGACGCCGGGCGAGCAGACGGTCCCGGCCGTCAACCTCCAGAACGCCTTCCGCATCATCAAGGAGGTCCAGAAGCGCTACAAGACGCGCGAGGCCGAGGAGAAGGAGAAGGAGGTGAGGACAACCCCCCGCGAGACGTTTCATGGCGTCTCCTCCACCCCCCGAAAGGTTGAGGAGCATCACGAGACGCTCGTTTCGCTCCCCCAGGGCATCGTCAAGCAGGATTCCTTGGTCATCAACCTCAACCGCAGCAACCCCAAGCTGAAGGACCTCTACATCCGGCCCAACATCGCCCAGAAGAGGATGCAGGGCTCGCTGGAGGCCCACGTCAATGGTACGGGGCTGCGCTGGCCAACACAAGCCTCCCGGTGGCCCGGGGACCTGGATTTGGGGGTTCTTATGGTTTTTTGGGGTCTCCTGGTGGTCCCTTGGGGCTTCCTCGTGTCTCTTTGGAGGTTCTCCACGTGGTTTTGGGGTCTCTTGATGGTTCTTTGAGGCCTCCTCGTGGTTTTTTTGGGTTCTCGGGGGCTTTTTGGGGTCTCCTCGTGTCTCTTTGGAGGTTCTTCATGTAGTTTTGGGGTCTCCTGGTGGTTTTTTGGGGCCTCCTGATGGTATTGTTGGGGTCTTCTCATGTTGTTTTTTGGGGTCTCTTTGTTGTTTTTTGGGTCTCCTTGTTGCTTTTTGGAGGTTCTTGGTGGTTTTTCGGGTCTCCTTGTTGGTTTTTGAAGGTTCTTGGTGGTTCCTTGGGGTCTCCTTGTTGTTTCCTGGAGGTTCTTGGTGGTTTTATGGGGTCTCCTTGTTGTTTTCTGGAGGTTCTTGGTGGTTTTTTGGGGTCTCCTTGTTGTTTTTTGGAGGTTCTTGGTGGTTTTATGGGGCCTCCTTGTTGGCTTTTGGGGTCTCCTTGTTGTTTTCTGGAGGTTCTTGGTGGTTTTTTGGGGTCTCCTTGTTGTTTTTTGGAGGTTCTTGGTGGTTTTTTGGGGTCTCCTTGTTGGTTTTTGGAGGTTCTTGGTGGTTCCTCGGGGTCTCCTTGTTGTTTTCTGGAGGTTCTTGGTGGTTCCTTGGGCTCTCTTTGTTGTTTCTTGGGGTCTCCTTGTTGTTTTTTGGAGGTTCTTGGTGGTTTTATGGGGTCTCCTTGTTGTTTTCTGGAGGTTCTTGGCGGTTTTATGGGGTCTCCTTGTTGGATTTTGGGGTCTTCTTGTTTTTTTTTGGAGGTTCTTGGTGGTTTTATGGGGTCTCCTTGTTGGATTTTGGGGTCTTCTTGTTGTTTTTTGGAGGTTCTTGGTGGTTTTATGGGGTCTCCTTGTTGGTTTATGAGGTCTCCTTGTTGTTTCTTGGAGCTTCTTGGTGGTTTCTTGGTGCTTCCTTGTTGGTTTTTGGAGCTTCTTGGTGGTTTCTTGGCCCCTCCTTGTTGGTTTTTGGAGGTTCGTGGTGGTTCTTTGGGGTCTCCTTGTTGTTTTTTGGGCTCTCCCCATGGTCCTCCCCGTTGCCCCCCAGGTTTCCGCTTCACGTCGGTGCGCGGCGACAAGGTGGACATCCTGTACAACAACATCAAGCACGCCGTCTTCCAGCCCTGCGACGGCGAGATGATCATCGTGCTGCACTTCCACCTCAAGGTCTCCCCCGGCCCGGTTCCCCGCCCCCCGCCGGCCGCCCCCCGCGCTCCCCCAGCCCCATTTCCGCCGTTTCTCGCCCCAGAACGCCATCATGTTCGGCAAGAAGCGCCACACGGACGTGCAGTTCTACACCGAGGTGGGCGAGATCACCACCGACCTGGGCAAGCACCAGCACATGCACGACCGCGACGACCTCTACGCCGAGCAGGTGCGGCCCCGGCACCCCGAGATGCCACCACCGGCCTGCCCGGGGCACTTTTGGGCTCATTTCACTCATTTTTGGGTCCGTTGGCCCCTCGTTGGATGGGTTGACCCCTCATTGGGCGGGTTGACCCCTCGTTGGGCGGGTTGACCCCTCGTTGGGCGGGTTGACCCCTCGTTAGGCGGGTTGATCCCCCAGTGGGTCCATTGACCCCCCATTGGGCGGTCTGACCCCCCATTGGGTCCATTGATCCCTCGTTTGGCGGTCTGACCCCCCATTGGGTCCATTGACCCCTCGTTGGGCGGGTTGACCCCTCGTTGGGTCCATTGACCCCTCGTTGGGTCCATTGACCCCTCGTTGGGCGGGTTGACCCCTCATTGGGTCCATTGACCCCCCTCGTTGGGCGGGTTGACCCCCCTCGTTGGGCGGGTTGACCCCCCTCGTTGGGCGGGTTGACCCCTCCTTGGGTCCATTGACCCCTCGTTGGGGGGTTGACCCCCCATTGGCTCCATTGACCCCTCGTTGGGTCCATTGACCCCCTAGTTGGGCGGGTTGACCACCCGTTGGGCCCATTGACCCCTCGTTGGGCCCATTGACCCCCCATTGGGCCAGTTGACCCCCCATTGGGTCCATTGACCCCCCATTGGGCAGGTTGACCCCCCATTGGGTCCATTGACCCCCCATTGGGCGGGTTGACCCCCAATTGGGCCCATTGACCCCCCGTTGGGTCGCTTGGTCTTGTCTTTGGGGTCATTGACCCATTTTTGGGTCTGTCAACTTGTTTTGGGTCTGTTGACCCAATTTTAGGTTAGTTGGTCTTGGTTTTGGGTTGGTTGACCTTGATTGTGGGGCTGGTTGACCCATTTTTGGGTTGGTTGACCCAATTCCAGGTTAGTTGGTCTTGATTTTGGGTTGGTTGACCCGTTTTTGGGTTGGTTGACCCATTGTGGGGCCAGTCGACCCAGTTTTAGGTTGATTGGTCTCATTTTTTGGTCGGTTGACGTTGATTTTTGGGCAGTTGACCCATTTTGGGGTTGACCCCATTTTTGGGGGTTGGTTGACCCAATTTTGGGTCGTCCGACCCCATTTCTGGGTCGTCTGAGCCCGTTTTGGGGTCGTCTCATCCCCAGATGGAGCGGGAGATGCGGCACAAGCTCAAGACGGCCTTCAAGAACTTCATCGAGAAGGTGGAGGCCCTGACCAAGGAGGAGCTGGAGTTCGAGGTGCCGTTCCGGGAGCTGGGGTGAGTCCGCACCTTCCACCTGCATTTTGGGGTCTCCTGGTGGTCTTTTGGGTTCTCCAGATGGTTCTTTGGGTTCTCCAGGTGGTTCTTTGGGGTTCTCCAGGTGGTTCTTTGGGTTCTCCAGGTGGTTCTTTGGGGTTCTCTGGGTGGTTCTTTTGGGTTCTCCAGGTGGTTCTTTGTGTTCTCCAGGTGGTTCTTTGGGTTCTCCGGGTGGTTCTTTGGGGTTCTCCAGGTGGTTCCTTGGGGTTCTCCGGGTGGTTCTTTGGGGTTCTCCGGGTGGTTCTTTGGGTTCTCCAGGTGGTTCTTTGGGTTCTCCAGGTGGTTCTTTGGGGTTCTCCAGGTGGTTCTTTGGGTTCTCCAGGTGGTTCTTTGGGTTCTCCAGGTGGTTCTTTGGGGTTCTCCAGGTGGTTCTTTGGGGTTCTCCAGGTGGTTCTTTGGGGTTCTCCGGGTGGTTCTTTGGGGTTCTCCAGGTGGTTCTTTGGGGTTCTCCAGGTGGTTCTTTTGGGTTCTCCAGGTGGTTCTTTGGGGTTCTTCAGGTGGTTCTTTGGGGTCTCCAGGTGGTTCTTTGGGGTCTCCAGGTGGTTCCTTGGGGTTCTCCAGGTGGTTTTTGGGGTTCTCATGGTGGTTCTTTGGGTTCTCGAGGTGGTTCTTTGGGGTTCTCCGGGTGGTTCTTTTGGGTTCTCCAGGTGGTTCTTTGTGTTCTCCAGGTGGTTCTTTGGGTTCTCCGGGTGGTTCTTTGGGGTTCTCCAGGTGGTTCTTTGGGGTTCTCCAGGTGGTTCTTTGGGTTCTCCAGGTGGTTCCTTGGGGTTCTCCAGGTGGTTCTTTGGGGTCACCTGGTGGTTCCTTGGGGTCACCTGGTGGTTCCTTGGGGTCACCTGGTGGTTCCTTGGGGTCTCCTGCTGGTTCTTTGGGGTCTCCTGCTGGTTTTGCTGGTCTAACAGCAGGTTCTGTGGGGCAGGTTCAATGGGGCCCCGTATCGCAGCACCTGCCTCCTCCAACCCACCAGCAGCGCCTTGGTCAACTGCACCGAGTGGGTGAGTCGGGGTCACCGTGACCTTTGGGGGGTCACCGTGACCTTTGGGGGGTCACCATGACTTTTGGGGAGTCACCACGACTTGGAGGTTCCAACAAATGTCAAGAGGTTCCTCAACATGTTGAAGGTTCCTCAATAACTCCAGAGGTTCCTCAATAACTCCAGAGGTTCCTCAACATGTTGAAGGTTCCTCAATAGTCAAGAGGTTCCTCAATAGTCAAGAGGTTCCTTGACATGTTGAAGGTTCCTCAACAACTCAAGAGGTTCCTGAAGATATTGTAGGATCCTCAACAGCTCAAGAGGTTCTTCAACATGTTGAAGGTTCCCCAATAACTCCAGAGGTTCCTCAACAGCTCATGAGGTTTCTCAACATGTTGAAGGTTCCCCAATAACTCCAGAGGTTCCTCAACAGCTCATGAGGTTTCTCAACATGTTGAAGGTTCCCCAATAACTCCAGAGGTTCCTCAACAGCTCATGAGATTTCTCAACATGTTGAAGGTTCCTCAATAACTCAGGAGGTTCCTCAATAACTCAGGAGGTTCCTCAACGCGTTGGAGGTTCCTCAACGCGTTGGAGGTTCCTCAACGCGTTGGAGGCTCCTCAACACGTTGGAGGTTCCTCAACGCGTTGGAGGTTCCTCAACAACTTGGAGGTTCCTCAACAACTTGGAGGTTCCTCAACGCGTTGGAGGTTCCTCAACGCGTTGGAGGTTCCTCAACGCGTTGGAGGCTCCTCAACAACTTGGAGGTTCCTCAACGCGTTGGAGGCTCCTCAACGCGTTGGAGGCTCCTCAACGCGTTGGAGGCTCCTCAACGCGTTGGAGGCTCCTCAACGCGTTGGAGGCTCCTCAACGCCTTGGAGGCTCCTCAACGCGTTGGAGGTTCCTCAACGCGTTGGAGGTTCCTCAACGCGTTGGAGGTTCCTCAACGCGTTGGAGGTTCCTCAACACGTTGGAGGTTCCTCAACGCGTTGGAGGTTCCTCAACACGTTGGAGGTTCCTCATGAGCTTGAAGGTTCCTCAGTAACTCCAGAGGTTCCTCAAGAGGTTGGCGGTTCCTCCACCACCAGAGCTCCCCCCCCAACCCATGGTGACCCCAAAGCTCCCCCCAACCCCGTGGTGACGCGCGTCCCCCCGCAGCCGCCGTTCGTGGTGACGCTGGACGAGGTGGAGCTGATCCACTTCGAGCGCGTCCAGTTCCACCTCAAGAACTTCGACATGGTGGTGGTCTACAAGGACTACGCCAAGAAGGTCACCATGATCAACGCCATCCCCGTCGCCTCGCTCGACCCCATCAAGGAGTGGCTCAAGTACGCCCGTTCGGGGCCCGTTTGGGGCGGATTTGGGGCCAAATTCCAAAATGGGAACATTTCCGGGCGCGGTTTGGAAATTTGGCGGGAATCGGCCAATTTTGAAGGGTTTTCGGTGGAATTTGGAGGCGGCTTTTTGGAAGTTTCGCGGGGTTTTCCTCACGGAACTTCAAGATGATTTGGAGGCGTTTTCCTCGCGGAATTTCGAGGCGGATTTTGTAAATTTGAAGGGGTTTTGCTCGTGAAATTTTGGGGTAAATTTCAGAAATTCTGAGGGGTTTTCCTCGTGAAATTTTGAGGTGGAATTTGAGAGTTTTAAGGGGTTTTCTTCAGGAGATTTTTGAGGTGAATTTCAGAAATTCTGAGGGGTTTTCCTCACAAAATTTTGAGGTGGATTTTGTAAATTTTAAGGGGTTTTCCTCATGAAATTTTGAGGTGGAATTTGAGAATTTTCAGGGGTTTTCCTCACGTAATTTTTGAGGCAGATTTCAGACATTTTGAGGTGTTTTCCTCACGAAATTTCGAGGTGGATTTTGAGCATTCTGAGGTGTTTTGTTCACGTAATTTTGAGGTAAATTTCAGAAATTTTGAGGTGTTTTCCTCACAAAATTTCGCGGTAGATTTTGACCATTTTGAGGTGTTTTCCTCACAAAATTTCGAGATGGATTTGGAACATTTTGAGCTGTTTTCCTCACAAAATTTTGCGGTAGATTTTGACCATTTTGAGGTGTTTTCCTCACAAAATTTCACGGTGGATTAGGAACAATTTGAGGTGTTTCCTCACAAAATTTCGCGCTGGATTTTGACCATTTTGAGGTGTTTTCCTCACAAAATTTCGCGCTGGATTAGGAACAATTTGAGGTGTTTCCTCACAAAATTTCCTGCTGGATTTTGACCATTTTGAGGTTTTTTTCCTCACAAAATTTCGTGCTGGATTTTGACCATTTTGAGCTGTTTTCCTCACAAAATTTAGAGGTGGATTTGGAACATTTTAAGGGTTTTTTCTCACAAAATTTCGTGCTGGATTTTGACCATTTTGAGGTGTTTTCCTCACAAAATTTCGCGCTGGATTTTGACCATTTTAAGGGTTTTTCCTCACAAAATTTCGCGCTGGATTTTGACCGTTTTGAGGTGTTTTCCTCACGAAATTTCGAGTTGCGTTTTGACCACTTTTGGGGGCGTTTCCCCGCGGTATTTTGAGGCGGATTCCGGCGATTTTGGGCCGTGTCCGGCGTGTCCCCGCAGCTCCTGCGACCTCAAGTACACGGAGGGCGTGCAGTCGCTCAACTGGACCAAGATCATGAAGACCATCGTGGACGACCCCGAGGGCTTTTTCGAGCAGGGCGGGTGGAGCTTCCTGGAGCCCGAGGGGGAGGTGCGGACACCCTGTCCCCACCCCTTGGTGTCCCCAGCCCTTGGTGTCCCCACCCCTTGGTGTCCCCACCCCTTGGTGTCCCCACCCCATGGTGTCCCCACCCCATGGTGTCCCCACCCCTTGGTGTCCCCACCCCTTGGTGTCCCCACCCCATGGTGTCCCCACCCCTTGGTGTCCCCACCTTGAGCTCCCCCATGTCTTGGTGTCCCCACCTTGAGCTCCCCCATGTCTTGGTGTCCCCACCTTGAGCTCCCCCATGTCTTGGTGTCCCCACCCCTTGGTGTCCCCACCCCTTGGTGTCCCCACCCCTTGGTGTCCCCACCCCTTGGTGTCCCCACCCCTTGGTATCCCCAGCCCATGGTGTCCCCTCATCTTGGTGTCCCCACCCTGAGCTTCTCCCCATTGTCCCCAACCCCATGTTGTCCCCACGTTGGGTTGTCCCCACACTTGACATCCCTTCCCCAGCTTCTCCCTGTTGTCCCCTCGTCCTGGTGTCCCCACCTTGAGCTCCCCCATGTCTTGATGTCCCCATGTCTTGGTGTCCCCATGTCTTGGTGTCCCCTCATCCTGGTGTCCCCACCTTGAGCTCCCCCATGTCTTGGTGTCCCCACGTCTTGGTGTCCCCACCTTGGGCTCCCCCGTGTTGTCCCCTCGTCTCGGTGTCCCCACGTTGGGCTCCCCCGTGTTGTCCCCTCGTCTCGGTGTCCCCACGTTGGGCTCCCCCGTGTTGTCCCCTCGTCTCGGTGTCCCCACGTTGGGCTCCCCCGTGTTGTCCCCTCGTCTCGGTGTCCCCACGTTGGGCTCCCCCGTGTTGTCCCCTCGTCTCGGTGTCCCCACGCCGTCCCCGTTGTCCCCGCCGTCCCCAGGGCAGCGACGCCGAGGTGGCGGATTCGGAGTCGGAGATGGAGGACGAGACGTTCAACCCGTCGGAGGAGGATTACGAGGAGGAGGAGGACGACAGCGACGAGGACTATTCCTCCGAGGCCGAGGAGTCGGGTACGGCCCCGGGGGGCCACCGGGGGGCCACTGGATCCCTGTGGGGCCACCACGGCGCCCTGTGGGGCCACCAGACCCACCGCAGCCCCGTGGGGTCCCAGCAGAACCCTGGGGAGATCAGAGACACCATGGGGACCCATAGGGACCATAGAGGGGGAGGGTTTTAGGACCCTGGGGAGTCCATAGAGACCAATGGGGACCCATAGGGACCCATAGAGCCCCATAGAGGGGGTGGGTTTTAGGACCCTGGGGAGTCCATAGAGACCAATGGGGACCCATAGGGACCCACAGAGACCATAGAGAGGGAGGGTTTTAGGACCCTGGGGAGTCCGTAGAGAGCAATGGGGACCCATAGGAACCCATAGAGCCCCATAGGGACCCACAGAGACCATAGAGAGGGAGGGTTTTAGGACCCTGGGGAGTCCGTAGAGAGCAATGGGGACCCATAGGGACCCACAGAGACCATAGAGGGGGGTGGGTTTTAGGACCCTGGGGAGTCTGTAGGTGCCAATAGAGCCCAATGGGGACCATAGAGTGACGCCTAGAGTGGCGCACAGGGACCATAGAGCCCCATAGTGCCCCCTATACGTTGCAGAGTACTCCAAGGAGTCCCTGGGCAGCGAGGAGGAGAGCGGGAAGGACTGGGACGAACTGGAGGAAGAGGCGCGCAAAGGTGGGGTCAAAGGTCAAGGTCAAAGTCGCCCTGACCCCCCCACGACCTTTTGGGGTCCCCCTAAAACGAGGGGACCCCCCCCCCACACACACACCGTGCAATCTCGTGACCTCCTCGCCCCGCCCACAGCCGACCGCGAGAGCCAATACGAGGAGGAGGAGGAGCGTGGGCGGAGCCGCAAGCGCAAAGCCCCGCCCCCCCGGGGGCGCCACCCGCTTCCCGCCAAAAAGAAGAGGAAGTAGAACCCTCCCACCCCCCATTTTTCGTCGTTTTTTTGTTGTTTTTGTTATTTTTTTTCTCTATTTATCGGCGTTTTCGGGGCTTTTCCCCCTCTTTTTGGGGCGGATCCCTCGTTTTTGGGGTCCCCCCTCCTTTCCGGCCCCCCCCCCCCCCCGTTCTGTAGCCGGTGTTTTTTTTTTCCAATAAATAAAATGTCGTTTTTTTAAGGTTTTCTAACTAAAATGTGAGCTTTTTTCGCCCCCGAATTGCCACGAATTCCCCCCAAAAATTGACTAAACCCGTTTAGATCGGGCTCAACCTGGGACCCGCGGCTCCGCCATTAACCGCCCCCCGCTTCCCTCCCCGCCGCCGATGATTGACAGCGCCGCAGCCAATCTCCGCCAAGCCCCGCCCTCCCGCCAGCCAATCCGCGCGGCTAAAGCGGCGGCGGGGCGGGGCCTGCGCGGCCGCGCCTCCCCTCTCCCCTCCCTTCGGGGCGCTCAGCCAATCAGCACCAACCCCCGCCCCTCGCCGTGATTGACAAGCCGCCTCCACCACTCCCCGCCGCTCCGCCCCCCCCGGTTATCCGCGCCGCGATTGGCCGCGTGCATGAGTGACGCCGCCGCCAGCCAATCGCAGAGGGGGATTGCGCGGCGCGCCCATCCCCATCAACTGGCTCACGCCCCGTTCCGTGCGGCGCAGAGGGCGGCGCGGGCGCCATTTTGCGAGCAGCCCCCGAAGAGGCGGCGGCGGCGGGAGCGGAGCGGGGCCGGAGCGGTGAGGGGGAAGCGGGGAAGCGGCGGCGGGCGCGGCGGGGACGAGACGAGGGGGACACGGTGCGGGATGCGGGGGGGGGGAGGTGGGGGGGGCGGGAATGGCGGCGCTTCCGTGTCCTTCACGCCGCGAGGCGGGAAAATGGGGGAAAGGGGGGGGGGGGGGGGAATGGGGGGAAGATGGCGGCGCGGGGGGTGGGGGGGGGCGGGCGTGGCTTGGAGGCGTAGGGCGTGGTTTAAGCGCGGGGGCGTGGCCTTGGGCGTATAGGTTTAAACGGGAGGGGCGTGGCTAAGGCGCGGGGGCGTGTCCTGGGCGCGCTTTGATTAAAACAGGAGGGGGGCGGTGTTAAGGCGCGGGGGGCGTGGTAAGGCTTGGGGGCGTGGCCTCTGGGGGCGCATTGGTTCAAACAGAAGGGGGCGTGGCCTGGTGACCGCATTAAGTTGAATGGAGGGGGCGTGGCCACGGGGCGTATTGGTTTAAATGGGAGGGGGTGTGGCCTCGGGGCGCTTTGGTTTAAATGGGAGGGGGCGTGGCCTGGGGGCGCATTGATTTAAAGGGAGGGGGCGTGGCCTGGTGGCCGCATTAAGTTGGATGGAGGGGCGTGGCCACGGGACGCATTGGTTTAAATGGGAGGGGGTGTGGCCTGGGGAGGGGGCGTGGCTTGTGCTTCTCTTCCAGGCTCAGCAGCGCGGGAAACCCCCCCTTAATAATTTTGGGGAAAAAAACACCTTTTTTGGCTTATTTTGGGGGTCTCCCCCCCCCGCCCCATGTCATAGGGGGTTAAATTCAACCCCCCGGGGGACAAAAGATGCTTTTGTCTCGTTTTTTGGGTGAAAAAGCCGGTTTTTGGGTGGTTAGAAGGTGGGGGGGGTGGCGGGAACCCCCCCCCACCGCAGTTTTGAGGGAAAATATCTCATTTTTGAGTAACTTTAAGGGCTAAATCGCCTTCTTTTGAGGGTTAAAATGGGAAAGAAAAGCCCTTTTTCTGTGGTGATTTTGGGGGAAAACGAGCATAAAACATGTTTTATTTCCTCTCGTTTTGGGGGCGAAATGGGGATGAATGCCTTTTTTAGCAACGTTTTGGGGCTAAAATGCGGGAAATTGGGTCAAAACCCCAAGTTTTCGGCGTTTTTGGAGGTAAAACCAGCATCAAAATCGCTATTTTTGGGGCAAAACAGTTTTCCTGTTTTCCACGCGCTTTTGGGCGCAAAACCGGAATAAAACCCCCCCGTTTTCCCTCATTTTTGGGCTCGAAGCGGCAAAAAAAACCCTTTTCCACCTAATTTTGGGGCTCAGACCCCTCCCCCATTCAAGTTTTGGGGCAAAATCCCCTTTTTTCCTGTCACTTTTGGGGCAAAAACGCTTTTCCCGCCTTTTTCCCCCTGAGGCCTCGTCGCCCCCAAAACCCCCTTTTCCACCTCATTTTGAGGCGCCAAAACGGCCGTAAAACCCCAAAAATGCGGCGTTTTGCCCATTTTGGCGTCACCCCCCCTCCCCCATCACAATTTTGGGGTCAAATCCCTTTAAACCCCAATTTTCCCCGTTAAATTTGGGGCGAAAAGTGCCATAAACGCTTTTCCCGCCTTTTTCCCCCTGAGGCCGCATCGCCCCCAAAACCCCCTTTTCCACCTCATTTTGAGGCGCCAAAACGGGCTAAATCCCCCCAAATTTAGGATTTTGCCCATTTTAGCCTCACCCCACCCCCCCCCCCATTAAAATTTTGAGGGAAAACCCTCAATTTTAGGGCAAAATTCCATCTTTTTCCCCGTTTCCCACCCCCATCAGCGTTTCCCCCCCAAAAAACCCCAATTTCCCCCCTTTTTATTCCGCAGGGCCCAGCGGTGACACCGGCCCCTCCCCCACCCCCCTCCCCCCACCCTCCCCTCCCCTCCCCCACCCCCCCCCCGAGCGCCGTTTTGGGCTCAAATCAGCCGATTTTCGCCAATTCTTTTCGCGGGGGGGGGAGCGTGCGGGGGGAGGGGTCCCCGCCCCTCCCCCCCCCCAAATCTAACCCCTCCCCCACCCCCTCTTGTGCTTCTTTTCACAGCGCGATTTTTTTAGAGCCGCCGGCGACCGTAAGTGCCAAATTCTCCTTTTTTCACCCCAAAACGATGAGTATTTGCCCCGCCCTCCCCCCCCCATATTCCCCCCCACTTTCAGCCCCTCCCCCACACCCACCTCCCCCCCACCCCCCACCAATGGGCCCCAAGCGGGGGAGGGGCGGCATCGGCCCCTCCCCCCACCCCCATTTTGGGGCCGTTCCCACCCAAATTTTCACTTTTCCGCCCCAAAAAAAGCCCCAAAACGGGCAAAACCCCCCGCCCCTCCCCCCGCCCCGCCCCCCCCCCAACGTAGGATTTTAAGGGGTTTTTGATTATTTTTATTATTGTTGCTTTTTTTTTTTAATTTTTTATTTTTATGGGTTTTTTTCTCTTTTTCTTTTTTTATTTTTTTAATTTTTTATTTTTTTATTGTTTTTTTTTTTAAATTTTTCACCGTTTCCGGCCATTTTTCGGGCCCCTCCCCCTTCCCCCCCCAAGCCCCGCCCCCTTTGGCCCCTCCCCCTCCCGCCGCCGGCGAATCACGGACGACTTGGCCCCTCCCCCCCCCCACGGTAAGAGCCCATTAACGAGCGCTTAATTGGGCGGGGGGGGGGGAGGGCGGGGATCATTAAGGTGCGTTAATTAATCCAGGGTTGTTAATTAGACAAGGGGGCTAACGAAGGGGGAGGGGCGCTAATTAACGAGGGGCCACAGCGTTAATTAAGGGCCTAACGAGCCCCCCACGGGAGGTAAGTGGTTAATTAGCGCGGGGGGGCGGAGCTGACGGTGACGACCCCGCTGCGGCGGCCATCTTGGAAGATGATGACATCACCGCCCTGGCGGCCATCTTGGAAGATGGCGCCGCCCCCCAAAATCCCCCAAATTATTCAGTTTTGATGCCCACGCCACCCAAAATGACCCAAAAACGTTGAGTTTTGATGCCCCCACCACTGAAAATGACCCAAAAACGTTGAGTTTTGATGCCCCCACCACTGAAAATGACCCAAAAACGTTGAGTTTTGGTTCCACCACCACCCAAAATGACCCAAAAATGTTGAGTTTTGATTCCAGCACCCAAAATGACCCAAAAACGTTGAGTTTTGATTCCAGCACCCAAAATGACCCAAAAACGTTGAGTTTTGATGCCCCCACCACCCAAAATGACCCAAAAACGTTGAGTTTTGATGCCTCCACCCCCCAAATTATTGAGTTTTGGTTCCTCCACCACCCAAAATGACCCAAAAACGTTGAGTTTTGAAGACGCCACCACCCAAGTTGACCCAAAAACGTTGAGTTTTGAAGACGCCACCACCCAAGTTGACCCAAAAACGTTGAGTTTTGATGCCTCCACCCCCCAAAATGACCCAAAAACGTTGAGTTTTGGTTCCACCACCACCCAATTGTTGCATTTCGAAGACGTCACCACCCAAACTATTGACTCCCGATGCTTCCAACCCCCCCAAAACCCCCCAAAACGGTTCATTTTAACACCCTTCTCCCCCCAGGAGTCCCCGAGTGGTCCCCGCCATGGCCAGCAACGTCACCAACAAGACCGACCCGCGCTCCATGAACTCGCGCGTCTTCATCGGCAACCTCAACACGCTGGTGGTGAAGAAGAGCGACGTGGAGGCCATCTTCTCCAAGTACGGCAAGATCGTGGGCTGCTCGGTGCACAAGGGCTTCGCCTTCGTGCAGTACGTCAACGAGCGCAACGCGCGCGCCGCCGTGGCCGGCGAGGACGGACGCATGATCGCCGGACAGGTCCTCGGTGAGCGGAGCGGGCTTGGGGGCGTCTCATTGAGTTTTGGGGACGTTACGTTGGGTTTTGGGGACGTTACGTTGAGTTTTGGGGACATTATGATGGACTTTGGGGGCGTCTCGTTGGGTTTTGGGGACGTTACGTTGGGTTTTGGGGACGTTACGTTGGGTTTTGGGGACGTCACGTTGAGTTTTGGGGACATTATGAGGGACTTTGGGGGCGTCTCGTTGGGTTTTGGGGACGTTATGTTGGGTTTTGGGGGGCGTCTCGTTGGGTTTTGGAGGCGTCTCATTGGGTTGTGGGGACATTATGATGGGTTTTGGGGACGTTACGTTGAGTTTTGGGGACATTATGGTGGACTTTGGGGGCGTCTCATTGGGTTTTGGGGACATTAGGGGTTTGGGGGTGTCTCGTTGGGTTTTGGGGACATTATGATGGACTTTGGGGGCGTCTCGTTGGGTTTTGGGGACATTATGATGGGTTTTGGGGACGTTACGTTGAGTTTTGGGGACATTATGATGGACTTTGGGGGCGTCTCGTTGGGTTTTGGGGACATTAGGGGTTTTGGGGGCGTCTCGTTGGGTTTTGGGGGCGTCTCGTTGGGTTGTGGGGACATTATGATGGACTTTGGGGGTGTCTCGTTGCGTTTTGGGGGCGTCGCAGTGGGTTTTGGGGACGTTACATTGAGTTTTGGGGGCGTCTCGGTATTTGGGGACATTATGTTGAGTTTTGGGGGCGTCTCGTTGGGTTTTGGGGGCGTCTCGTTGGGCTTTGGGGGCGTCTTGTTGGGTTTTGGGGGCGTCTCGTTGGGTTTTGGGGACATCACACTGAGTTTTGGGGACGTTGCGTTGGGTTTTGGGGACGTTGAGGTTTGGGGCCGTCACGGTGACTTCTGGGAACGTTACATTTGGTTTTGAGGACGATTTGTTGGGGTTTGGAGGCATCTCCTTGGGTTTTGGGGACATTTCGTTGACTTCTGAGACCATTTGGTTGACTTTTGGGACCATTTCGTTGCCTTTTGCCCCCATTTCCTTGACTTTTGGGACTATTTCGTTGACTTTTCTCCCCGTGCTGTTGACTTTTGGGTCGATTTCATTGACTATTTTCCCCATTTCATTGACTTTTTCTCCATTTCCTTCACTTTTGGGCCCATTTCATTGACTTTTGGGCCCATCCCGTTGACTTTTGGGCCCATTTCATTGACTTTTTTCCCCATTCCGTTGACTTTTGGGCCCATTTCATTGACTCTTGGGCCCATTCGTTGACTCTTGGGCCCATTCGTTGACTCTTGGGCCCATTCCGTTGACTTTTGGTCCCATTCCATTGACTTTTTTCCCCATTTTCTTGACTTTTGGGCCCATTCCATTCACTTTTGGGCCCATTTCATTGACTATTTTCCCCATCCCGTTGACTTTTGGGCCCATTTCATTGACTTTTGGGCCCATCCTGTTGACTTTTGGGCCCATTCCATTGACTTTTTTCCCCATTTTCTTGACTTCTTTCCCCATTTCCTCGACTTTTCCTATTTCCTCGACTTTTCCCCCCATTTCCTCAACTTTCCCCCCATTTCCTCGCCCCCCTCCCCCCCCCCCGGACACCCCCAAACCCCCTGAATGTCCCCCACCCCCCAGACATCAACCTGGCGGCGGAGCCCAAGGTAAACCGAGGCAAGGGCGGGGTGAAGCGCTCGGCGGCCGAGATGTACGGGTCAGTACCCGCCCCACCTTCTCCCTCCCCCCTCGTCAGGTGGGACCCACAGCCCCCCCGCCCGCCCCATAGACCCTAGGGGTCCCCCGGGACCCCACGGGCCCCACTCACCCCCCCATCCCCCCACAGGTCGTCCTTCGATCTCGACTACGATTTCCAGCGCGATTACTATGACAGGTACGGCGGCCATTTTGAGCTCAGCCCAAAAACCTCCTTTTCTGCCCTAAAAATACATTTTTGTCAAAAAAACGCGTTCTTTTCGCTCATAAAAACCCTTTTCAACCCCAAAAAACCCTTGTTCTCCTCATAAACACCCTTTTTCTCCTCATAAAAACCCTTTTGCCCCCAAAAAACCCTTTTTTCCCCCCAAAAACCCCACTTTTTTCTCCTCATAATAACCCCATTCCCCCCCAAAAAAACCCTTTTTTTTTCCCCCAAAAATCTTTTTACAGCAAAAAGCCTTTTTTTGCCTCATAAAACCCCATTCCCCCCCCCAAAATACCGTTTTTTCTCTCATAAAAACCCCATTTTCCCCAAAAAAACCAGTTTTTTTCACCAAAAAACCCACTTTTCTCCTCATAAAAACACCATTTTAGGCAAAAAAAACCCACCCTTTTTTTCCTCATAAAAACACCATTTCCCCCCAAAAAAAACCCTAATTTTTCCCCCTAATAAACCTGCTTTTTCTCCTCATAAAACCCCCATTTTCCTCAAAAAAAAAAACCCTATTTTTACCTCATAAAATCCCAATTTTCCCCCCAAAACCACCCATTTTTTAAAACACCACTTTCCCCCCATAAAACCCCTTTTTCTCCTCCTAAAATCCCCATTATTTCCCTCCAAAAAATGTGTTCCTCTCAGAAAAACCCGATTTTCCCCAAAAACCCCCTTTTTTTTTGCCCAAAAAAGAGCCTTTTTCACCTCATAAAACCCCCATTTTTCCCCAGAAACACCTTTTTCACCTCATAAAACCCCCATTTTTCCCCAAAACCCCCATTTTCCCCTCATAAAATCCCACTTTTTCCCCAAAAAAACCCCTTTTTTATCATAAAACCCCCATTTTCCACCCCAAAAAAACCATTTTTTTCCCAATAAAACCTTTTTTCCTCTCATAAAAACCCCTTTTCTTCCCCCAAAAAAACACTTTTCCCCAAAAAACCTCACTTTTTCCTCAAAAAAAAGCCTTTTTCTTTACCCCCCACGTACCTCCCCATAACCCATTTCCCGCCAAAACCGTTTTCCTCCATTTCCACCCCAAAAAATACACTTTCCCCACCAAAAAAACACCTTTTTTCTCCTTAAATCCAAATTCACCCTTATTTTTCCCCAAAAACGCACTTTTTTTAATTAAAACTCCTTTTTATTCCCTTACCCCCCCCCCCACCTCCCTGTGCCCCGTTTCCCGCCAAAACCCCCCCATCTTGCGCCCCGAAACGGGCGTTTCTCCCGCCATAACCGGGTGTCCGCGCGCCCCCCGCAGGATGTACAGCTACCCGGCGCGCGTCCCCCCGCCGCCCCCCATCGCCCCCCGCGCCGTCGTCCCCTCCAAGCGCCAGCGCGTGTCCGGGGGCGGCGGGAACACCTCCCGGCGCGGGAAGAGCTTCAACTCCAAGAGCGGCCAGCGCGGATCCTCCTCCAAGTCCGGGAAACGTGAGTGCGTGGGACAAGATGGCCGCCGGGGCGGGGGGACAACGTGGCTGTCGGGGGGACAAGATGGCCGCCGGGGGGACAATATGGCTGCCAGGGGAAGGGACAAGATGGCGGCCAAGGGGACAAGATGGCGGCAATTCTGAGGTAAATTTTGGCAGTTTTGAGGTAAAACTTGGCAATTCTGAGGTAAATTTTGGTCATTTTGAGGTAAACTTGCAATTTTGAGGTAACGTGGTCATTTTGGAGTGAACCTTGGCAATTTTGATCCAAATTATGAGGTAAATTTTGGTCATTTTGAGGTAAAATTGCAATTTTGAGGTAACGTGGTCATTTAGGAATGAATCTTGGCAGTTTTGAGGTAAATTTTGGCAATTTTGAGGTAAATTTTGAGGTAAACTTGCAATTTTAAGTTAAAGGGATCATTTAGGAGTGAACCTTGGCAATTTTGATCTAAATTTTGAGGTAAACTTTGGTCGTTTTGAGGTAAACTTGCAATTTTGAGGTAACGGGGTCATTTTGGAGTGAACCTTGGCAATTTTGATCTAAATTTTGAGGTAAACTTTGGTCGTTTTGAGGTAAACTTGCAATTTTGAGGTAACGGGGTCATTTTGGAGTGAACCTTGGCAATTTTGAGGGAAATTTTGGCAATTTTGAGGTAAATTTCGGTTGTTTTGAGGTAAACTCACAATTTTGAGGTACCGTGGTCATTTAGGAATGAATCTTGGCAATTTTTATCTAAATTTCGAGGTAAATTTCGGTCATTTTGAGGTCAACTTGCAATTTTGGGGTAACGTGGTCATTTTGGAGTGAACCTTGGCAATTTTGAGGTAAATTTTGAGGTAAACTTTGGTCATTTTGAGGTAAACTTGCAATTTTGATGTAACGTCATTTTGGCGTGAACCTTGGCAATTTTGATCTAAATTTTGAGGTAAACTTTGGTCGTTTTGAGGTAAACTCGCAATTTTGGGGTAACGTGGTCATGTAGGAGTGAACCTTGGCAATTTTGAGGTAAATTTTGGCAATTCTGAGGTAAATTTTGGCAATTCTGAGGTAAATTTTGGTTGTTTTGAGGTAAACTCACAATTTTGAGGTACCGTGGTCATTTAGGAATGAATCTTGGCAATCTTTATCTAAATTTCGAGGTAAATTTCGGTCATTTTGAGGTCAACTTGCAATTTTGGGGTAACATGGTCATTTAGGAGTGAACCTTGGCAATTTTGAGGTAAATTTTGGCAATTTTGAGGTAAATTTTGGTCGTTTTGAGGTAAACTTGCACTTTTGAGCCAAACAGGGTAATCTTAGAGCAATTTTACACAATGTTGAGGTGAATTTCTGCAATTTTGAGGTAAATTTTGGTTGTTTTGAGCTGAACTTGTAATATTGAGGTAACGTGGTCATTTAGGAGTGAACCTTGGCAATTTTGAGGTGAATTTTGAGGTAAATTTTTGTTGTTTTGAGGTAAACTTGCAATATTGATGTAACGTGGTCATTTAGGAGTGAACCTTGGCAATTTTGAGGTAAATTTTGGCAATTTTGAGGTAAATTTTGAGGTAAACTTGCAATTTTGATGTAAGGTGGTCATTTAGGCGTGAACCTTGGCAATTTTGAGGTAAATTTTGAGGTAAACTTTGGTCGTTTTGAGGTAAACTCGCACTTTGGAGCCCAATGGCCTAATTCAAGACTAACATTCGGCCATTTTGAGGCGAATTAGCGCGATTCTGAGGCGAATGTCTGTGTTTGCGGCGCAGTGAAGGGCGACGACCTGCAGAGCATCAAGAAGGAGCTGAGCCAGATCAAGCAGAAGGTGGACGCGCTGCTGGAGAGCCTGGAGCGCATCGACCGCGAGCAGAGTGCGTGCCGCCCCGCCCCGCCCCCGCCCCCGCCCCGATCTGGGGCCCAGTCCCCCCTTTTAACCATTCTGGGCCTTCTCCCCGCAGAGCAGAAGAGCGAGAAGGCCGAGGAGGAGCCCAAGAAGGACGATGGCGGCGCGGGGGGGAAGGGCGAGCCCGCCGGCGCCGCCGACGAGTCGGGGGAGGAGGGAGACCTGCTGGATGACGAGGAGGCCGAGGAGCGGGGCGACGAGCAGGTGGGCGCAGGCCGCCACGGCCGAATTGCCGCGAATTCAGGCGCTTCCGAGCCCCGAAACGGCAGATGGGTCCAAATCCCCGCATTTCAAAATCTTCAAAATTCGAAATTTCGAGTTTTTTAAAATTCTGAAGTGTCAACGTTTAAAAAAATTCGAAATTTCAATTTTTTAAAATTCTGAAGTTTCAACGTTTTCAAAATTGGAAATTTCAATTTTTAAAAATTCTGAAGTTTCAACGTCTTCAAAATTGCAAAACTTCAGATTTTTCAAAACTCGAAACTTCAGATTTTTCAAAACTCGAAATTTCAAATTTTTCAAAACTCGAAATTTCAAATTTTTCAAAGCTCGAAATTTCAAATTATTAAAAAAACAAATTTCAGCTTTTTCAAAATTCTGAAGTTTCAACATGGTCAAAATCCCGAAATTTAACCATTTTCAAAATTGTGAAATGTCGAAATTTTCAAAACTCGAAACTTCAGATTTTTCAAAGCTCGGAATTTTGAATTTTTCAAAACTCAAAACTTCAAGTTTTACAAAACTCCAAAATTTCAACATGTTCAAAATTCTGAAATTTAACCATTCTAAAATGGTGAAATTTCAACATTTTCAAAACTCTGAAAATTCAACTTTCAAAATTTCAAATTTTATTCTCAAAATTTCAATTTTTTTGAGGCAAATTTGGGCGTTTGGAGGTGAAATTTGGAGCGTTTTGAGACGGATTTCGGCCATTTTGAGTCAAATTTTGGGTGTTTGGAGGCGAATTTGGGGCGTTTGGAGGTGAATTTTGGCTGTTTGGAGGTGAATACTGGCCATTTTGAGTCAAATTTTGGCAGTTTTGACTCAAATTTTGGCCATTTTGAGTAGAATTTGGGCATTTTGAGTCAAATTTTGGCCGTTTTCAGTCAAATTTTGGTCGTTTTCACTCAGATTTTGGCCGTTTTCAGTCAAATTTTGGCCGTTTTGAGTCAAATTTGGGCAGTTTTGAGTCAAATTTGGGCCATTTTGAGGCCAATTTGGTCCGTTTTCAGTCAAATTTGGCCGTTTTCAGTCAGAATTTGGCCGTTTTCAGTCAGATTTTGGCCGTTTTCAGTCAAACTTTGGCCGTTTTCAGTCAAACTTGGGCCGTTTTCAGTGGAATTTGGCCGTTTTCAGTCGAATTTGGCCGTTTTCAGTCGAATTTGGCCGTTTTCAGTCAAACTTGGTCCGTTTTCAGTCAAACTTGGGCCGTTTTCAGTGGAATTTGGCCGTTTTCAGTCGAATTTGGCCGTTTTCAGTCAAACTTGGGCCGTTTTCAGTCAAACTTGGGCCGTTTTCAGTCAAACTTGGGCCGTTTTCAGTCGAATTTGGGCCGTTTTCAGTCGAATTTGGCCGTTTTCAGTCAAACTTGGGCTGTTTTCAGTCGAATTTGGGCCGTTTTCAGTCGAATATGGGCCGTTTTCAGTCGAATTTGGCCGTTTTCAGTCAAACTTGGGCTGTTTTCAGTCAAACTTGGTCCGTTTTCAGTCAAACTTGGGCCGTTTTCAGTCGAATTTGGGCCGTTTTCAGTCAAACTTGGGCCGTTTTCAGTCAAACTTTGGCCGTTTTCAGTGGAATTTGGCCGTTTTCAGTCGAATTTGGCCGTTTTCAGTCGAATTTGGGGTGTTCGGAGGGGCCTTCGGGGCGCTGGCGGAGCTGTGGGCGGGGGTGACGGCCCCCTGCTGTCCCCGCAGCTCGAGTCCATCAAGGGGGACGAGAAGGAGGCGGAGGAGGGCGAGGACGACCGGGACAGCGCCAACGGCGAGGACGACTCCTAAGGCCCCAAACCCGCCCCCGTTCGCCCCAAAACGCCCCGTTTCCCGCCCCCCCGTGCTCGTGCTGTCGTGGCTCCGCCCCCCACCCCCCCGGCCCCGCCCCCCCCCCGCGCCCCCCCCCCCTTTTAATTTTGATACCTCGTTATGAGTTGATGATTAAAGGACGGATGGTTTGTAGCGGTGGGAGGAGCCCTGAGCGACCAATGGGGGCGCAGAGCTCCCTGAGCCACGCCCACCCCAGACGTTGTGGGCGGGGCCAACCCCCCCCCCCCGTTTCCCATGATGCTCTGCGGGCGCTGAGCGGGTACGAGAGGGGGGTGGCCGTGCTGGGGGAGGAACCGCGTGACGCTGCAGGAGGGACCCAGGAGTGCCCCAGGGACCCAGGAGTGCCCCAGGGACCCAGGCGTTCGGGAGGGACCCAGGAGTGCCCCAAAAGACTCAGGCGTTCGGGAGGGACCCAGGAGTGCCCCAAAGGATCCAGGAGTGCCCCAAGGGACCCAGGTGTTCAGGAGGGACCCAGGAGTGCCCCAGGAACCCAGGAGTGCCCCAAGAGACCCAGGCATTGTGGGGGGGGGACCCAGGCGTCCGGGGCTTTATTTACAATCCAATCGCAATAAATATCTACAGGGGGGCGGGGCTTCTGTACAGCAGGGGGCGGGGGCATGCGGGGGCGGGGCATGCTGGGACATGGGGGAGGGGCCAGTCCAAGATGGCCGCCGAGAGTGGAGGGGGGGCGTGCAATCCAAGATGGCTGCCGGACCGGAAGTGGCTGTCGGAGAGGACCCATTGGACCGGAAGTGCCTTCCTATGGTGGCCGCCATTCCCACCGGAAGTCCCCTCTTCGGTGGCCCAACCCAACCGGAAGTGGCCACCAAACGGGGCAGAGCGGCCGGGAAGTGTGAATCCAAGATGGCCGCGGGGGTGGGCGGGGTCAGGCGCGGGGGGGGAGGGGCCGGCTGACCCGCACGCAGCCCCAATAGGCCGCGCGCAGCAGACACGCCCCCGCCCCCGCCCCCAGCGCCGCCCAGCCCGCGTGGATTGGCCGGTAGCGCCGGGCGGGGCCCCACGTGCCCACCTATGGGAGAAAAGGGGCGGGGTCAGCGGGTCGCCGGACACCTGGGTCCCCTCCAACCCCCCGCCTTCAATCCCTGGGTCCTTTAGCCCCGCCCCCTTTAATCTCCACCCCCTTACAGCACCGCCCTTTACAGCTCCACCCCAAGCCCCGCCCCTTTAGGCCCCGCCCCTCAATCCCTTACCCCCCCCTTGAACCCAATGACCCCTAAAGCCCCGCCCCCTTGACCCCTCCCACCGCAATACCATCCCACTTTAAGCCCCGCCCTTTAGACCACGCCCCCTCCGGCCCCGCCCCTCAACCCACCCCCCTCATTGAGATTCCCCCATTGACCCCCCCATGGCCCTTTAAGCCCCAAGCCCCGCCCCCTCAGTGGCCCCTCCCCCTTCAGGCCCCGCCCCCATTACCGCCAGCCCAGCGGCCGCCCCGGCCAATAGGAGCGCGAGGAGGAGGCAGCGCAGGCACCGCCCCCGCGGGAACCGCCCGCCAATGGCCGAGCTGTGGAGGGGCGTGGTCAGCACGGGACACGCCCACAGGCAAACCCCGCCCCTTCCCTGCCTCACGGCCATTTTGGGGCCATTTCCGGGTCTATTTGTGCTCCCCCCCCCTCCCCCCCCGACCCCACTAAGCCCCGCCCACCAAACACCCCCCGGCCAATCACTTACACCTTCCGGCAATGGGGACAACGCGCCAGCGAGCGCTCCGGGAGCTCCGCCCACTGCCGGGCAATCGGCGGTTAATTAGGGGTGTAATTAATTAGGGGGTAATGAATTAGGGGGGTAATAAATTAGGGGGTAATTAATTAGGGGGGGGTCACTGCGATGAACTGGGAGGGGTCAATGAGGATGACTGGGATGAACAGGGACATAGGGGACAAGAGAAAGGGGCGTGGCCTGCGGGGGTGGGCGTGGCCTGTGGGGGTTGGGTGTGGCGGGGGGGTGGGCGTGGCTTGTGGGGGGTGGGCGTGGCTCACCAGGAAGGGGCCCCCGCAGTGGGCGCAGGACACGCGCACTCCGGCAGGGGGCGCCGCGGGGCCGGGGGCGCCGGGCGGGAGCGGAGACAGCGAGATGATGCGTTTGCTGCGGAAACGGGCGACCTGGGGTCAGCTGGGGTGAACTGGACCCCCCTTCCCAATTCCCAGTGCTCCCAGTCCCCCCATTGCCCCCATTGCCCATCCCAGTCCCCCCATTGCCCATCCCAGTCCCCCCAGTTCCCCCATTGCCCATCCCAGCCCCCTCATTCCCCCCATTCCCCATTCCCAGTGCTCCCAGTCCCCCCATTGCCCCCCAATCCCCATCCCAGCCCCCCCAGATCCCCCAGTTCCCCATCCCAGTCCCCCCATTCCCCATCCCAGCCCCCCCATTGCCCCCCATTGCCCATCCCAGTTCCCCCATTGCCCCCCATTGCCCATCCCAGTCCCCCCATTTCCCATCCCAGTCCCCCCAGTTCCCCCCATTCCCCATCCCAGCCCCCCTATTCCCCCCATTGCCCATCCCATCGCCCCCCATTCCCCATCCCAGCCCCCCTATTCCCCCCATTCCCCATCCCAGTCCCCCCATTCCCCCCATTCCCCATCCCAGTCCCCCCGTTCCCCATCCCAGTCCCCACATTTCCCCCATTCCCCATCCCAGTCCCCCCATTCCCCATCCCATTCCCCCCATTCCCCCCATTCCCCATCCCAGCCCCCCCATTCCCCCCATTCCCCATCCCAGTCCCCCCATTCCCCATCCCAGTCCCCCCATTTCCCCCATTCCCCATCCCAGCCCCCCCTTTCCCCCCATTCCCCATCCCAGCCCCCCCATTGCCCCCCATTGCCCATCCCAGTCCCCCCATTCCCCATCCCAGCCCCCCCATTCCCCCCATTCCCCATCCCAGTCCCCCCGTTCCCCATCCCAGTCCCCACATTTCCCCCATTCCCCATCCCAGTCCCCCCATTCCCCATCCCATTCCCCCCATTCCCCCCATTTCCCATCCCATTCCCCCCATTCCCCCCATTCCCCATCCCAGTCCCCCCATTCCCCATCCCAGCCCCCCCATTCCCCCCATTCCCCATCCCAGCCCCCCATTTCCCATTCCCAGTCCCCCCATTCCCACCAGTACGCGCGGGGGCAGGCGATGCGCTGGGCGCCCGCCCTGCACACCAACAGGCAGTTGCACGGACACCTCACGTATTTCTTCCCCGCGGGGGCCGTGCGGATTGGCTGCGAAAAGGGGGGGGCGGAGCCTCAGGACACGCCCCCCCATTCAAACCCCGCCCCTCTAAGCCGCAACCCCGCCCCCTTATCCCCCGCCAATTCAGACCCAGACCCTTTAAACCCCGCCCCCTTAGCCCCCGCCCCTTTATCCCTGCAGCCTTTGTCCCCGCCCCCTTTAGGCCACGCCCCTCAATCCCTTAAGTGCAAGCCCCGCCCCTTTAAGCCCCGCCACTCAATCCCTTAGCAGCAAGCCCCGCCCCTTTACGCCCCGCCCCCAAGCTCTATGCCTCCCCGACGCCCCGCCCCTTTGTCTCCACCCTTTTAAAGCCACACCCCCCTTAAGGCCCGTCCCATTAACCCACGCCCCCGTTGAGAGCCCCGCCCCTCCCCAAGCCCCGCCCCTCACCGTGGCCTCCCCGCAGCCCCCGCACTTCACCACGTGCTGGTGGCCTTTGCCCTCCACGCTGATTGGCCGCTGGCAAACGCGGCACGTGACCGCCGGCCCCGCCCCCTCCTCCTCCTCCTCGGCCACACCCCCTCCTCCCGGGCTGCCCAAGGGCGAGTAAGGGGGCGGGGCCTCCGCGTGCCCCGCCCCTCCGCTCCCTGTCAATCAATGGGAAGGGGAAGGGGTGAGCGGTCCCGCCAAACCACGCCCCCTTCGCAAACCCCGCCTCCCTCCAAACCCCGCCCCCGAAAGCTCCGCCCACCCCGCACAAGCCCCGCCCCCTCTCACCGCTGCCCTGCGTCCCGCCGGTTCCCGCCTCGGGCGGCAGCAGCGGCGAGCGCTCCCCGTCCGCCATGACAGCGCCGGCCGCCCGCCCATTGGCCCGCCCGCCCCACGTGACCGCCTGCCGCGCCCTCCCATTCGCCGCCACCACCCCGCCGCGGCTCCGCCCCCTCCCGCTGCGTTGCCGGGCGACCGCCGCGCGCTCCCATTGGCCGCCGCGCTTCACGTGACTCGCCCCCCTCCCACACGTTGCCGGGCAACCGCCGCGCCCTCCCATTGGCCGCCGTGACTCGCGCGTTGCCGCGGCCACGCCCCCGCCCCGGTTTCCATGGCGATGCGAGGGGGGCGGGGGAGCGAAGCGCGGCCGCGGATTGGTCGAGCCGCGGGGCCGTGACCGGCACGGTGACGTCACGGCCGAGCGGCCTATGTAAGGGGCGGGCGCGGAGCCGGCGCAGCCGGAGAGAAATGGAGGGGAGGTGAGAGCGGAACTCCTGGGTCCCTTGGGGCACTCCTGGGTTCTCCTCCCGAACTCCTGGGTCCACTCTTTGGGTCCTCCCCTAACTCCTGGGTTTCTTGGGGCACTCCTGAGTTCCTCCCCAACTCCTGGGTCCCTTGGGGCACTCCTGGGTCCCCCCCGCGAACTCCTGGGTTCTCTATTTGGGTCGTCCTCTAATTTTTGGGTCCCTTGGGGCATTCCTGAGTTCCTCCCGAACTCCTGGGTCCCTTGGGGTACTCCTGGGTCCACTCCCGAACTCCTGGGTCCCTTGGGGTACTCCTGGGTCCACTCCCGAACTCATGGGTCCCTTGGGGCACTCCTGGGTCCACTCCCGAACTCCTGGGTCCCCTCTTTGGGTCCTGCCCTAATTCCTGGGTCCCTTGGAGCACTCCTGGGTCCCTCCCGAACTCCTGGGTCCCTTGGGGCACTCCTGGGTCCCTCCCGAACTCCTGGGTCCCCTGTGAGATGCCCCGCCCCCCTCCCTCCCCATCCCAAAGTCCCTTTGGCTGTGGGCCCGGTGGACCCAGGAGTTCGGGTGGTGGTTAACAGTCCTAGTGGGGCGGGTGTGTGTGGGGCTGGGGCTACTTGGGGGTCAATCTGTGGGTCAGTCTCTGGGGCGGGGGACTCTCTATGGGGGTCACTTATGGGTCACTGTGGGTCTTTATGGGGCTCTGTGCATCCCCCTGATCACTTATGGGTCACTCTATGGGTCCCCATGGGTCTCTGGGTCCCCATGGTCACTTATGGGTCAGTCTGGTCACTCTATGGGTTACTCTATGGGTCCCCATGGTCACTCTGGTCACTCTATGGGTCTCTATGGGTCTCTGGGTCCCCCTGGTCACTCTATGGGTCCCTATGTGTCTCCAGGTCTCTCTGATCACTTATGGGTCCCCGTGGTCACTTATGGGTCACTCTGGTCACTCTATGGGTCCCTATGGGTCTCCAGGTCTCTCTGATCACTTATGGGTCACTCTGGTCACTCTATAGGTCCCCCTGGTCACTTATGGGTCCCTATGGGTCTCTGAGTCTTTCTGGTCACTTATGGGTCCCCCTGGTCACTTATGGGTCACTCTGGTCACTCTATGGGTCCCTATGGGTCTCCAGGTCTCTCTGATCACTTATGGGTCCCCGTGGTCACTTATGGGTCACTCTGGTCACTCTATGGGTCCCTATGGGTCTCTGGGTCCCCCTGGTCACTTATGGGTCACTCTGGTCACTCTATAGGTCCCCCTGGTCACTTATGGGTCCCTATGGGTCTCTGAGTCTTTCTGGTCACTCTATGGGTCCCCCTGGTCACTTATGGGTCACTCTGGTCACTCTATGGGTCTTTGGGTCTCTCTGATCACTTATGGGTCCCCGTGGTCACTTATGGGTCACTCTATGGGTCCCCCTGGTCACTTATGGGTCACTCTGGTTACTCTATGGGTCCCTATGGGTCTCTGGGTCTCTCTGATCTCTTATGGGTCCCCCTGGTCACTCTATGGGTCCCCCTGGTCACTTATGGGTCCCTCTATGGGTCCCCCTGGTCCCTCTATGGGTCCCCCTGCTCACTTATGGGTCACTCTATGGGTCCCCCTGGTCACTTATGGTCCCCCTGGTCACTTATGGGTCACTCTGTGGGTCCCCCTGGTCACTTACGGGTCTGTCCCAGCTACGAGGCGGCCGCGGAAGCAGCCGATTGGCTGCGGGGGCGCCTGGGGGGCGTGGCCCCCCGCGTGGGGCTGATCTGTGGGTCCGGCCTGGGGGGGCTGGTGGGGGCGCTGGAGGGGGCCCAGAGCGCCCCCTACGGGGACGTCCCGCACTTCAAACCCGCCTCCGGTGAGTCAATGGGGGGGGCAATGGGGGGGGCAATGGGGATGAATGGGGGGGCAATGGGGTCAATGGGGATGAATGGGGGGGCAATGGAAGTCAATGGGGATGAATGGGGGGGCAATGGGGATGAATGGGAGGGCAATGGAAGTCATTGGGGATGAATGGGGGGGCAATGGGGATGAATGGGAGGGCAATGGAAGTCATTGGGGATGAATGGGAGTCAATAGGGATAAATAGGGGTGTCAATGGGGGTCAGTGGGGATGAATGGGGGGTCAGTGGGGTCAATGGGGGTCGGTGGGGATGAATGGGGGGTCAATGGGGAAGAATGGGGATGAGTGGGGGGTCAATGGAAGTCAATGGGGATGAATAGGGGGCAATGGGGATGAATGGGAGTCAATAGGGATAAATGGGGGTGTCAATGGGGGGGGCAATGGGGATGAATGGGGGGGCAATGGGGTCAATGGGGATGAATGGGGGTGTCAGTGGGGGGTCAATGGAAGTCAATGGGGATGAATGGGGGGTCAGTGGGGATGAATGGGGGTGTCAATGGGGATGAATGGAGGGTCAATGGGGATGAATGGGGAGTCATTGGGGGGTCAATGGGGATGAATGGGGGGTCAATGGGGGGTCAATGGGGTCAATGGGGATGAATGGGGGTGTCAGTGGGGTCAATGGGGATGAATGGGAGGGACTGGGAGCACTGGGAAGGTCTGGAGGGCTCATACTGGTCTATACTGGTTTATACTGGGGGGGTCTTTGGGGGGCCTGTACTGGTCCGGACTGGGAGGGACTGGGGGGGGGGGGTGGGGTCTCTGGGGGGCCCATACTGGTCTATACTGGTTTATACTGGGGGGGTCTTTGGGGGGCCCATACTGGTCTATACTGGTCTATACTGGTCTATACTGGCGCAGTGCCCGGCCACGCGGGACGGGTGGTCTGGGGGCTCCTGGGCGGGGTTCCCGTTATCGTCCTGCAGGGGCGGAGTCACCTCTACGAGGGACACGGCCCCGCCCAGGTCAGTGCCCCGAACGCCTGGGTCCTTCCCCGAACGCCTGGGTCCTTCCCCGAACTCCTGGGTCCCCTGGGGCACTCCCGGGTCCTCCCGTCCCGCAGGTGGCGCTGCCGGTGCGGGCGCTGGCGCTGCTGGGCGTGCACACGCTGGTGCTGACCAACGCGGCCGGCAGCCTCCGGCGCCCCCTGCGGCCGGGGCAGCTGCTGCTGCTCCGCGACCACATCGACCTGCCCGGCCTGGCGGGAAACGGGGTGCTGCTGGGGCCCAACGACGACAGGTGGGACACGGCGGGGACCCGGGAGTGCCCCAGGGACCCAGGAGTGCCCCAGGGGACCCAGGAGTGCCCCAGGGGATCCAGGAGTTCGGGGAGGGACCCAGGAGTGCCCCGGGGGACCCAGGAGTGCCCCAGGGGATCCAGGAGTTCGGGGAGGGACCCAGGAGTGCCCTGGGGGACCCAGGAGTGCCCCAGGAGACCCAGGGGTTCGGGGAGGGGCCTGGGAGTGCAGGGAGTGGGGGGACATGGGGGTCGGAGGGACCCAGGAGTGCCCCAAAGGACCCGGGAGTTCGGGGAGGGACCCAGGAGTGCCCCAGGGGACCCAGGAGTTCGGGGAGGGACCCAGGAGTGCCCCGGGGGACCCAGGAGTGCCCCAGGGGACCCAGGGGTTCAGGGAGGGACCCAGGAGTGCCCCAGGGGACCCAGGGGTTTGGGGAGGGACCCAGGAGTGCCCCAGGAGACCCAGGGGTTCGGGGAGGGGCCTGGGAGTGCAGGGATTGGGGGGACATGGCGGTCGGAGGGACCCAGGAGTGCCCCAAAGGACCCGGGAGTTCGGGGAGGGACCCAGGAGTGCCCCAGGGGACCCAGGAGTTCAGGGAGGGACCCAGGAGTGCCCCGGGGGACCCAGGGGTTCGGGGAGGGACCCAGGAGTGCCCCAGGGGACCCAGGGGTTCAGGGAGGGACCCAGGAGTGCCCCGGGGGACCCAGGAGTGCCCCAGGAGACCCAGGGGTTCGGGGAGGGGCCTGGGAGTGCAGGGATTGGGGGGACATGGGGGTCGGAGGGACCCAGGAGTGCCCCAAAGGACCCGGGAGTTCGGGGAGGGACCCAGGAGTGCCCCGGGGGACCCAGGAGTTCGGGGATGGACCCAGGAGTGCCCCAGGGGACCCAGGGGTTCAGGGAGGGACCCAGGAGTGCCCCGGGGGACCCAGGAGTGCCCCAGGGGACCCAGGGGTTCAGGGAGGGACCCGGGAGTGCAGGGATTGGGGGGACATGGGGGTCGGAGGGACCCGGGAGTGCCTCAAGGGACACAGGAGTTCGGGGAGGGACCCAGGAGTGACCCAGGAGAGCAGGAGGGACCCAGGAGTGCCCCAGGGGACCCGGGAGTTCGGGGAGGGACCCAGGAGTTCAAGGGGTGGGGAACATGGGGGTCAGGGGGGACCCAGGAGTGCGGGGAGGGACCCAGGAGTTCGGGGATTGGGGGGACCCAGGAGTGCGGGGAGGGACCCAGGAGTTCGGGGAGGGACCCGGGAGTGCCCCAGGGGAGCCGGGAGTTCAGGGATTGGGGGGACATGGGGGTCAGAGGGACCCGGGAGTGTGGGGAGGGACCCAGGAGTGCCCCAAGGGACCCAGGAGTTCGGGGATTGGGGGGACCCAGGAGTTCAGGGATTGGGGGGACATGGGAGTCGGAGGGACCCAGGAGTGCCCCAAGGGACCTGCGAGTGCGGGGGTTGGGGGGACATAGGGGTTGGAGGGACCCAGGAGTGCCAGAGGGACCCAGGAGTTCAGGGACTGGGGGGACATGGGGGTCAGGGGGGACCCAGGAGTTCAGGGAGGGACCCAGGCGTGCCCCCTTGACAGGTTCGGGCCTCGTTTCCCCGTCATGGCCGCCGCCTACGACCCCGCCCTGCGGCGTGCGGCCTTGGCCTTGGCCCCGCCCGCCCTGCGGCCCCGCCCGGGCGTGTACGTGGGCGTGTCCGGCCCCGCCTACGAGACGCCGGCTGAGTGCCGCCTGCTGCGCCGCTTGGGCGCCGACGCCGTGGGTGAGTCCTAAGCCTGGTTTTAAGGTTATGAAAGGCCTGAGAGCAGGTTGAGCTGCTAAAACCGGTTTTAAGGCCATGAGTGGTCTAAGAACAGATTAAGCCCCACAAATGGCTCCTAAACCGGGTTTAAGGCCTCAAAGGGCCTAAGAACAGATTGAGCTCATAAAACTGGTTTTAAGGCCTCAAAGGGCCTAAGAACAGATTTAGCTCATAGAACTGATTTTAAGGTTATGAATGGCTTAAGAGCAGGTTTAACTGCTAAAACCGGTTTTAAGGCCATGAATGGTCTAAGAACAGATTAAGCCCCACAAATGGCTCCTAAACCCTGTTTTAAGCTTACAAACGGCCTCAGAACAGATCTAGCTCCTAAAACTGGTTCTAAGGCCCCAAAAAGGCCCCGGATCTCGCTCAAAAAAGCCCCGGTCAGCCCCCCAATGGGCGTGGCCGGGGTGGGCGTGGCCTGAGTGGGCGTGTCCCCGCAGGGATGTCGACGGTGGGGGAGGCGACAGCCGCGCGGCACCTGGGGCTGCGGGTGCTGGGCCTGTCGCTCATAACCAACATGGCCGCCGGGGGCGGGGCCAGCGACGATGAGGAGGAGGAGGAAGCGGATAGGGCGGGGCCAGAAGTGGCCACGCCCAGCGAGCACGCGGCCGTGCTGGAGGCGGCCGAGGGCGCTGCCGTCCTGATCCGCGACCTGCTGGTGGCGCTGGCGCCGCTGCTGGCCAATCGTGACGCGCCGCCCAAGGGGGCGGGGCCGTGACCCCGCCTTAAGCTCGGTTTAGCAGTGGGGAGGGCTCGGGTTGATCTGGGATTGGTTGGGGGTTTGTTGGGGCTCCGGGGGAGTCTTGTCTTAATCTGGGTTGATCTTGGCGTCGTTTGAGCTTAATCCTGGCTTAATTGGGGTTTAATCCCAGGTTCATCTTGGTTTAGTTTAATCTGGATTAACTTTGGGTTTGACTGTGATGCTGGGTTGATACTCAATTAGTCCTGGTTTAATTGAGGTTTAATCCCAGGTTAATCTTGGCTTAGTTTAATGTGGATTAACCCTGGGTTAGTTTGGCTGTAGTCCTGGGTTAATACTCAATTAGTCCTAGTTTAACCCCAGGTTAATCTTGGTTGAGTCCCGCCTTAAACTCACGTTAAAACCAGTTTAGGCCTGGGTTAATCCACAACAAATTAATCGTTGTTTAGTTTAACGTGGGTTAATCTTGGGTTAGTCTGAGCTTAATCCTGGGTTAATACTCAGTTGGTCCTGGTTTAATCCCAGGTCAATCCTGGTTTAGTCCCACCTTGAAGTCAGGTTAAAACTGATTTATTCCTGGGTTAATCCGGAGTGAATCCTGAGTTAATCTTGGCTTAGTTTAATGTGGCTTAATCTTGGGTTAGTTTGACATTAATCCTGGGTTAATATTCAGTTAGTCCTGGTTTAAGATGGGGTAGTTCCACATTAATCCTCAATTAATCCCAGGTTAATCTTGGGTTACTTCTCCTCCTAATCTTGGGTTAATCCTGAATTAGATCCTGAGTTAATCTTGTCTTAGTCCCAGGTTGATCTTGGGTTCATTTAACCTTAATTAGTCTTCATTTAATGGTGGTTCTTCCCGCTTTAATCCCAGGTTAATCTTGCTTTAGTCCTGGGCTAATCTGGGGTTGGTTCTGCCTTAATTTGGGACTAATAGTGAGTTATTCTGGCCTTAATCCTGAGTTAATCTTGTCTTAGTTCCAGGTTAATCTTGGGTTAGTTCCACATTAATTCTGAATTAGCCCTGTTTTAATCTTGATTTAATTTGGGGTTAATCCTGAATTAGACCCTGACTTAATCTCGGGTTAATTTTGGTTTAGTCCCAGGTTAATTGTGGGTTAATTAATCCCGATTTGATCTCGAGTTCATCTTGGGTTAGTTCTACCTTAATCATGTCTTAACACTGAATTAATCCTGGGTTAATCTCGGGTTCGGCCAGTTGTTTAATCCCGGTTTAAACCCAGTTTACCTGCTTGTCCCCCTTTGTCCCTTTGATGTTAATCCCGGTTCATCCCGCATTTAATCCAGGGGTTAATCCTTACCTAATCCTGATTTAGTCGCTTCATCATCTCAATCAAGAGACCTTTTAAACCCGGTTTAAACCCGTGTTACTCGCATGTTAAACCTGGTTCAAACACGCGTTAAACCCGGTTTAATCCTGAGTTATTCCCGGTTTAAAACCTGAGTTTCTCCCTTATTAAACCCAGTTTAATTTGCCCTTAATCTGCCTTCAATCCCAGTTTAATTCCGGTTTAACCCCCGTGTCAATCCCGGTTTAAACCCCCACTTCCTCTCCTATTAAACCCAGTTTAATTCTCCCTTAATCCCAGTTTAATCCCGGTTTAAACCCCCACTTCCTCCCCTATTAAACCCAGTTTAATTCTCCCTTAATCCCAGTTTAATCCCGGTTTAAACCCCCAGTTCCTCCCATATTCAATTTAGGCTTAATTCATGTTTAATCCCAGCTTAATCCCGGCTTTTCCCACCTGTCAATCACCCCATTGGCCCCACCCCCTCCTTTCAATCCCCTCCCCCCCCCTTAACTAATTTCCCCTCTGGGACCAATTAATTAATTCACCCCCCCCCGCTAATTAATTAATCAATCAATTCAGGGACCAAATGGGTTAATTAAGCACTGCTTAGTGATGATTGTTAATGAGGGGGAGTGGCCCCTCCCCCCCAGCTGTGATGAGGCAATTAAAGCGTTAATTACTCTTAATGAGCGTCGGGTGTGATTGCTGCGGGGCAGGGAGGGGTTGGGAACCCAGGCGTCCGGGTGAGGCCCCTCCCCCCATATCCCATCAGCCTTTGCGAAAGGGGGACCCAGGCGTTCGGGAGGGGACCCAGGCGTCCGGCCGGACGCCTGGGTCCCCTCCCGAACGCCTGGGTCCCCCCCACGAACGCCTGGGTCCCCCCTTAAAGGGGTGGGGGGGGGAGGGGCTGGGGGAGGGGCCGTGGGGGGAGGGGCTGTTTTCGGCAAAGACAAGTGAAGGTGGCAGGTGGGTCCCGAACTCCTGGGTCCCCTCCCGAACTCCTGGGTCCCCTCCCAAACTCCTGGGTCCCTTGGGGCACTCCTGGGTCCCTCCCGAACTCCTGGGTCCTTTGGGGCACTCCTGGGTCCCCTCCCAAACTCCTGGGTCCCCTCCCGAACTCCTGGGTTCCTTGGGGCACTCCTGGGTCCCCTCCAGAATTCCTGTTTCCCCCCAGAACTCCTGGGTTCCTTGGGGCACTCCTGGGTCCCTCCAGAGCCCCTGGGTCACTTAGGGCACTCCTGGGTCCCCTCCAAACTCCTGGGTCCCCTCCAAACTCCTGGGTCCCTTGGGGCACTCCTGGGTCCCCTCCCAAATTCCTGGGTCCCTTGGGGCACTCCTGGGTTCCCCCAGAATTCCTGGGTCCCTTGGGGCACTCCTGGGTCCCCTCCCGAACTCCTGGGTCCCTCCCGAACTCCTGGGTCCCTTGGGGCACTCCTGGGTCCCCTCAGGACACCTGGGTCCCTCCCGAACTCCTGGGTCCCTCCTGGAGTTTTGGAGGATGGGGTGGCATGGGGTCTGGGGTGACCTTTGACCTCACCCCCCACCCCTAAAGGTCATGGAACCGCATGAGGCCCCGCCCCCCGAGGTGAGAAATTGGGGCAGTTTGGGGCAAATTGGGGAATTGGGGGGAATTGGAGCAGAAGGGGCTGATTTTGGGGTAAAAATTGTTAGTTTGGGGGCAAACTGATTCAATTTTGGGGGCATAAGTGGTGAAATCGAAGTGAAACCGTTAAATTTGGGGGCGGCTGGGGCTGATTTTTGGGGTGAAAACGGTGAGTTTTGGGTAAAACTTGTGCCCCCCTCCTCCCCCCCCAGCAGGGGACGCTGCTGGACACGCCCCATGGGGCCGTGCGGGTCACGTGGGCGGGGTCGCCCCGCCCCTCCCGCCCCGCCCTCCTCACCTTCCCGGATGTGGGACACACCCGTGAGTGCCCCACCCACCCCCGGACGCCTGGGTCCCTTGCCCGGATGCCTGGGTCCCTTTTTCGCAGGGTTTTTAGGTGGATTTTAAGGCAGTTTGGGTCCTCCCAGATGCCTGGGTCCCCTAGTTTGGGGCACTCCTGGGTCCCTTCCTGAACTCCTGGGTCCTTTGGGGCACTCCTGGGTCCCCTCCAAACTCCTTGGTTCCTTGGGGCACTCCTGGGTCCCCTTCTGAACTCTTGGGTCCCTTGGGGCACTCCTGGGTCCCCCCAGAACTCCTGGGTCCCTTGGGGCACTCCTGGGTCCTTTCCAAACTCTTGGGTCCTGTCCCGAACTCCTGGGTCCCTTGGGGCACTCCTGGGTCCCTTGGGGCACTCCTGGGTCCCTTCCTGAACTCCTGGGTCCCCTCCCGAACTCCTGGGTCCCTCGGGGCACTCCTGGGTCCCTTTCAGCGGGGTTTTGAAGGGGCTGTCGGTGGGTGTCGTGTCCTCCCGGACGCCTGGGTCCCTTGGGGCACTCCTGGGTCCCTTGGGGCACTCCTGGGTCCCCTCCCGAACTCTTGGGTCCCTCGGGGCACTCCTGGGTCCCTTTCAGCGGGGTTTTGAAGGGGCTGTCGGTGGGTGTCGTGTCCTCCCGGACGCCTGGGTCCCTCCGTAGACCAGACGTGCTTCGCGCCGCTATTCGCCCACGAGGAGATGCAGGAGATCGTCCGCAACTTCCTATTGGTCCACGTGGACCCGCCCGGCATGGAGGACGGAGCCCCGCCCTACCCGCCTGGGTGCGTGACCTTTGACCCCCGACCCCCCAGTTCACCCCCACTTCACCCCGTTGACTCCCAGTTGATCCCAGTTCACCCATTGACCCCCAACTTGACCCCCAACTTGACCCCCAACTTGACCCCCAACTTGACCCCCAACTTGATCCATTGACCTTGTTGACCCCCAACTTGACCCCCAACTTGACCCCCAACTTGATCCATTGACCTTGTTGACCCCCAGCTTGACCCCCAGCTTGACCCCCATTGACCCATTGACCCCCAGTTCACCCATTGACCTTGTTGACCCCCAGCTTGACCCCCAGCTTGACCCCCATTGACCCATTGACCCCCAGTTCACCCATTGACCTTGTTGACCCCCAACTTGACCCCCATTGACCCCCCCAGTTGATCCCAGTTGACCCCATTGACCCCCCCAGTTGGCCCCATTGACCCCTCTTGACCCCCACTTGATCCCAGTTGACCCCATTGTCCCCACTGACCCCCATTGACCCATTGACCCCGCCCCACAGCTACCAATACCCCTCATTGGACCAACTGGCCGAGCTGCTCCCATTGGTCCTCGAGCGCCTCAAGTGAGTGGGGGGGGGGGGGGCGGGGCTTGGGGGGCTGTCACATGACCCCGTGCCCTCTAACCCCGCCCCCTCTGCCCCATAGCGTGGCCACCATCATTGGGATTGGGGTAGGGGCCGGAGCCTTCGTATTGGCCAAATTCGCGGTGAGTCGCGTGGGGGCGGGGCCTGGGGGACCTATGGGGTCCCCATTGGTCCCCGTGAGTCCCCATGGGTCCCCATTGGTCCCCATTGGTCCCCGTGGGTCTCTATGGGTCCCCATTGGTCCCCATTGGTCTCTGTGGGTCCCCATTGGTCCCCATTGGTCCCCATGGCTCTCTATGGGTTCCCATTGGTCCCCTTGGGTCTCTGTGGGTCCCCATTGGTGTCTATGGGTCCCCGTTGGTCTCTATGCGTCTGTGTGGGTCCCCACTGGTCTCTATGGGTCCCCAGTTGGGTCCCCATTGGTCCCCATGGGTCTCTGTGGGTCCCCATTGGTCCCCATGGGTCCCCATTGGTCTCTATGGGTCCCCGTTGGTCCCCATTGGTCTCTATGGGTCCCCGTTGGTCTCTAAGGGTCTGGGTGGGTCCCCATTGGTCTGGGTGGGTCCCCATTGGTCTCTATGGGTCCCCCTTGGTCCCCATGGGTCTCTGTGGGTCCCCATTGGTCCCCATTGGTCTCTATGGGTCCCCGTTGGTCTCTATGGGGCTCTGTGGGTCCCCATTGGTCCCCATTGGTCTCTATGGGTCTCCCCACAGCTCCAGCGCCCCCTGCAGGTCGAGGGTCTCGTTCTCGTCAACCTGGACCCCAAGGCCCGCGGTTGGATGGATTGGGCAGCGCACAAGGTGGGCGGGGCTCGAGGGGCGGGGCTTGAGGGGCGGGGCCAGGGGGCACCCAGAGGCTCCTATGGGTCTCACCCATCCCTCCCCCACAGCTCATGGGCCTGACTGCGTCGACCAATGAGCTGATCCTGGGTCACCTGTTCAGCCAGGTCAGGGGTCACTGGGAGGGACTGGGGGAGGGGGGACCCGGGGGTGGGGGGGGGTGGGGTCACTGGTTTGTACTGGTCTGTACTGGGTTGTAGGCGGAGCTGGCGCTGGCCCCGCCCCCCGTGCGGCAGCTGCGGGAGAGACTGGAGGGGGCGCCCAACGCGGGGCTGCTCTGGGCCATGTACAACAGGTACTGGTTTGGACTGGGAGCCGCTGAGGGGGTCAGTGGGGGTCAATGGGAGTCAGTGGGGGTCAATGGGGTCAGTGGGGGTCAATGGGGATCAGTGGGGGGCGATGGGGGTCAATGGAGTCAATGGGGATCAGTGGGGGTAGGGGGGGTCAGTGGGAGTCAATGGGGGTCAATGGGGGTCAGTGGGGGTCAATGGGGGTCAGTGGGGGTCAGTGGGAGTCAATGGGGGTCAATGGGATCAATGGGGGTCAATAGGGATCAATGGGTGTCAATAGGGATCAATGGGGGTCAATGGAGTCAATGGGGGTCAATGGTAAGTGGGGATCAATGGGGGTCAGTGGGGGTCAGTGGGGGTCAGTGGGGGTCAATGGGGGTCAATGGGGGTCAATGGGGGTCAGTGGGGGTCAGTGGGGGTCAGTGGGGGTCAATGGGGGTCAGTGGGGGTCAATGGGGGTCAGTGGAGTTGTGGTCCCTCCTGGCCCACACTGGCCCACACTGGCCCACACTGGCCCATCCTGGTCCCTTTCCAGCCGCGGTGACCTGGGCCTGGAGCGAAGTGGGGCCGGGAGCCTGCGGTGAGTGACCTTTGACCCCTGAGCAGTCCCTCCCACTTCAAACCGGTGACCCCTCTCTGGGTTTCTCTGCTTTCCCATTGGTCTCCATGATCACTCTGGCCCCGCCCCCCCTCCCAGCTGTCCCGTCCTATTGGTCGTCGGCGACGGGTCCCCCCATGAGGACGCCGCGGTGAGTTGACCACACCCCCCCGAGGTCACGTGACCCCACACGATGTCACATGACCTGGCGTGACGCCGCCCCCTGCAGGTCGAGTGCAACGCCAAGCTGGACCCCACCCAGACCTCCTTCCTCAAGGTGACCTCTGACCCCGTGACCTCTGACCCCCCCCACCATGTGATCTCTGACCCCACCCTGTAACCTTTGACCTCCCACAGATGGCGGATGGAGGGGGGCAGCCCCAGATCACCCAGGTGAGGAGGGGCAGGGTCAAGGGTCAAAGGTCAGGGTGGCCAAGACCTTGACCTTGACCTTTGACCCCAGCCGGCCAAGCTGACCGAGGCCTTCAAGTACTTTGTGCAGGGGATGGGATACAGTGAGTAATTACCGCTAATTAACGCACTAATGAACCCATTAATGACCCCCCAGGGGGGAGTTCAGATCCCATAGGGGCTAATTAACACCCTATGGGGTAATTAAGATCCTACAATGGTAATTAAGACCCTTATGGGGGGTAATTAAGATCCCAGAAGAGCTGGGACAGAGCTGGGGAGGTTAATTAATGTATAATTAATAGCGCTGGAGGGTAATTAAGGGGCTGAGGTGGTAATTAGTGCCCTTGGGGTTAATTAGGGGTTAATTAAGGATTAATAGTGGTCAACTAGTGGTTGGTTAGAGGTCAGTTAGGGTTAATTGGGGGTTATGTGGGGTCTATTGGGGCTAATTAGGGTGTCAATTAGGGGATAATTAGGGTTAAATTGGGGGTCAATGAGGAGTCATTTGGGGTTAATAGCAGTTAAATAGGGTTAATTAGGGGGTCAATTAGGGTAATTAGAGTCAATGAAGGCTCAATGCGGGTGATTGGGGTTAATAGTAGGTGTTAATTAGCAGTTAATGGGGCTAATTAGTGTGAATTGGGTGCGCCCCTCAGTCCCCCTGGTGCTGCAGCGCGGGTGGAGCCGGGGGCCAGGTAGGAGCGATGACGTCATCGCCCAGGTCACGTGATGCCACCGGCCCCGCCCACCCCCGTGACATCACAACCCCACCCCCCCGAGTGACGTCACGTGTGCTGCCATTAACACACTGGGGTCAATGGGAGGGACTGGGGGGGGTTCAATGGGGGTCAATGGGGGTTAATGGGAGTCAATGGGAGGGACTGGGGGGGATCAATGGGAGTCAATGGGGATCAATGGGAGTCAATGGGGGTCAATGGGAGTCAATGGGGATCAATGGGAGTCAATGGGGATCAATGGGAGGGACTGAGGGGAGTCAATGGGGATCAATGGGAGACAATGGGGGTCAATGGGAGGGACTGGTGGGGGTCAATGGGGGTCAATGGAGTCAATGGGGATCAATGGGGGTCAATGGGAGGGACTGGGGGGTCACTGGGAGCCTCAAGGGGTGTGTCCATGGAGGGGGCGTGTCCCGATGGGCGGGTCCCCATTGCTGTGTCCTGATTGGCAGTGGCCACGTCCACCATGACGCGCCTGTCGCGCTCCAGAACCGCCTCCCTCTGTAGCGTCAGTTCCGGCGGGGGTGGGGACAACGAGCGGGGGCGGAGCCGAACTCTGTCACGTGGCAGCGTGGGGGGCGGAGCCAGGGACACGCCCCCTCCTCCCTGAGCACGGAAACCCCGCGGAACAACCCCAAAACTGCCCCAAAATCCCCTTGGTCCCTCCCGAGCTCCTGTGTTCCCAGTTGCCACAAGATGCCTCGGAATTGCCCCAAAACCTCGCCAAACTGCCCCAAAATTCACCCCAACCCCCCCCCCGAAACCCCTCCCAAACCCCTTAAATGTTTCAGACCCCCTTAAACCTCCCAAAGTCCCCTCCTCCCTCCCCCAAAACCTCCCTCCAAATCCCCCTTAACCCCCCCACATCCCAACATCCCCCCCAAAATTTTGGGCCCCCCCCCTCCCGACCTTCCTATCGACCCCCAACCCCCAGTAACCCCGCTATTAAAACCTTTCATTCATCCACCCCGCGGTCCCTCATTCCCTAAACGGGGCGTGTGAACGGGAGCGATCGCTGATTGGCCGAGCTCGCCGAGGGGGGGCGGAGCGACCGCTCATTCACCGACAATGACTCGGCGGCCAATGGGAGCGCGGGGGGCGCGGCGTCAACGGGGAGGGTTGAGGGCGGTGGCCAATGAGAGCGCGGCCACGCCCCCGAGGGGCGGGCGGCGGCCAATGGGAGCGCGAGGGGCCTCGCCTCAGTCGCCGCGCGGGAGCCGGAGCGATCGCATCGTGGCGGTAACGCGGTGTGTGTGTGGGGGGGGGGGGGGGGGGGGTGTCCGGGTTTATCGGCTCGTATCGCGGTTTCTATCGCGATATCGACCTCGCGATCACCGTTCCCGACCCGCGTTCCCCCCGCCGCCGCCAGCCGAGGGCGGGCCCGGGGTTTTAGCGGCGTCGCAGAGCAACAAGCGGCTCCTTCTTCACCCGGCGCGGGGGAGAAAGCGGTTCCCACCCCCGCCTCGGATTTTGGGGGGTCGTACAGGCGCCATAGGGGGATTCCGAGGGGGGTTCGGAGGGTGCCGAGAGGGTTCGGGGATTTCCGGAACCAATCGGAGGGTCCCGAGAGGGTTCGGGGGTTTCCGGAGCCAATCGGAGGGTCCCGGGAGGGTTCGGGGATTTCCGGAACCAATCGGAGGGTCCCGGGAGGGTTCGGGGGTTTCCGTAATCAATCGGAGGGTCCCGGGAGGGTTCGGGGATTTCCGGAACCAATCGGAGGGTCCCGAGAGGGTTCGGGGGTTTCCGGAACCAATCGGAGGGTCCCGGGAGGGTGCGGGGATTTCCGGAACCAATCGGAGCGTCCCGAGAGGGTTCGGCTGTTTCCGGAACCAATCGGCTGTTTCCGTCTCCTGACGCCGCTTTCTTCCCGCCTCAGGTGGAGCCAATCGGGGAACCGGCGCCGCCAAGCCCTTTAAAACCTCATTTCTTTCAACTTTATTATTTAAACTTATTCTGTTCAATTTATCCTCATTTCTGGTTGTTTTTGCCTGTTTTCTGCTGTTTTTTGTTGCTTGAAAATGATGAAAAAGTGGGTTAAAAGGGGGGGAATAAACATTAAGAAAATAAAGGGGGAAAAGGTTAAAAAGGGGAATAAAGGGCACAATATTTCAAAGGATATTAAAGGGAAAAATAACGGAAAGCGCGAAACTGGGGGAAATTGATTAAACAAAAGCGGAATAAAGCGGGGGGGGGGAAGCCGCGGGTGGGCGTGGTCTGGGAAAAGGCGGGAAAATCCGCGGCGGTGACTGGCTGGTGGGTCCGCCATCTTGTGTGTGGCGGGAGCGCCACTTTGGACCCGGCGCGGGCGCCATTTTGAGTGTGGCGGAATGCGCGCGTTTTTTCAGGGCGGAAGGGGGGGGCGTGGGGCGGAAGGGGCGGGGCTTGGCGCTGTAATGGCGGCTTCTGAGGCGGCGGCGGCGGCTGAAGGGGAAAATGGTGATGGGGATGAGGACGAGGAAGCGCTGAAGAGGCTGGAGGTGAGTCCCGAACGCCTGGGTCCCTTTTCGGCGGGGTCCAGAACTCCTGGGTCCACTTGGAGGGGCGGTTCCTTGGGGTACTCCTGGGTCCCTTGGGGCACTCCTGGGCCCTCCTGAACTCCTTGGGGCACTCCTGGGTCCCTTCTGAACTCCTTGGTGCACTCCTGGGTCCCTTGGGGGTACTCTTGGGTCCCTTCTGCGTCGCTCCTGAACTACTTGGGGCACTCCTGGGTCCCTCTTAAACTCCTTGGGGCACTCCTGGGTCCCTTGGGGCACTCCTGGGTCCCTCCTGGGTCCCTTGGGGCACTCCTGGGTCCCTTGGGGCACTCTTGGGTCCCTCCTGAACACCTTGGGGCACTCCTGGGTCCCTTGGGGCACTCTTGGGTCCTTCCTGAACTCCTTGGGGCACTCCTGGGTCCCTCCTGAACTCCTTGGGGCACTCCTGGGTCCCTCTTAAACTCCTTGAGGCACTCCTGGGTCCCTTGGGGCACTCCTGGGTCCCTGCTGAACACCTTGGGGCACTCCTGGGTCCCTCCTAAACTCCTTGGGGCACTCCTGGGTCCCTTGGGGCTACTCTTGGGTCCCTTCTGGGTCGCTCCTGAACTCCTTGGGGCACTCCTGGGTCCCTCCTGAACTCCTTGGGGCACTCCTGGGTCCCTCCTGAACACCTTGGGGCACTCCTGGGTCCCTTGGGGGTACTCTTGGGTCCCTCCTGGGTCCCTCCTGAACTCCTTGGGGCACTCCTGGGTCCCTCCTGAACTCCTTGGGGCACTCCTGGGTCCCTCCTGAACTCCTTGGGGCACTCCTGGGTCCCTCCTGAACTCCTTGGGGCACTCCTGGGTCCCTCCTGAACTCCTTGGGGCACTCCTGGGTCCCTCCTGAACTCCTTGGGGCACTCCTGGGTCCCTCCTGAACTCCTTGGGGCACTCCTGGGTCCCTCCTAAACTCCTTGAGGCACTCCTGGGTCCCTCCTGAACTCCTTGGGGCACTCCTGGGTCCCTCCTGAACTCCTTGGGGCACTCCTGGGTCCCTTGGGTCCCTCCTGAACTCCTTGGGTCCCTCCTGAGCCCCTCGGGGCACTCCTGGGTCCCTCCTGAGCCCCTCGGGGCACTCCTGGGTCCCTCCTGAGCTCCTGGGGGCACTCCTGGGTCCCTCCTGAGCTCCTGGGGGCACTCCTGGGTCCCTCCTGAGCTCCTCGGGGCACTCCTGGGTCCCTCCTGAGCTCCTCGGGGCACTCCTGGGTCCCTTGGGGTACTCCTGGGTCCCTCCTGAGCTCCTGGGGGCACTCCTGGGTCCCTCCTGAGCTCCTGGGGGCACTCCTGGGTCCCTCCTGAGCTCCTCGGGGCACTCCTGGGTCCCTCCTGAGCTCCTCGGGGCACTCCTGGGTCCCTTGGGGTACTCCTGGGTCCCTCCTGAGCTCCTGGGGGCACTCCTGGGTCCCTCCCGCAGGAGCTGGTGACCGAACTTCACCGTTTCCGCGACAACCTCCCCAAGAAGCCCCGCGACCCCCACAGTGACCCCGACGGTGACCTTGGTGACCCCGCGGGTGACCCCGCTGACCCCGAGGCGCTGGCCCGGCAAGTGGAGGCGACGCTGCGGCTCATGGACCAGGTGACAGGTAACGGCCACACCCAACATGGCGGCCGCGCCGGTCTCCATGGCGACCGGGGCACACCCAACATGGCGGCCGTGCCGGTCTCCATGGCAACACAGCCACACTCACGATGGCGGCGGGGCCTGGTTGCCATGGATACCAGGCCCAGCGGCCATATTGAGTGTGTTCCGGTCACCATGGATACCAGGCCCAGCGGCCATATTGAGTGTGTCCCGGTCACCATGGATACCAGGCCCAGCGGCCATATTGAGTGTGTCCCGGTCGCCATGGATACCAGGCCCAGCGGCCATATTGAGTGTGTCCCGGTCGCCATGGATACTGGGCCTGGTGGCCATATTGAGTGTGGCCTGGTCGCCATGGATACCAGGCCCAGCGGCCATATTGAGTGTGTCCCGGTCGCCATGGATACTGGGCCTGGCGGCCATATTGAGTGTGGCCTGGTCGCCATGGATACCAGGCCCAGCGGCCATATTGAGTGTGTCCCGGTCGCCATGGATACTGGGCCTGGCAGCCATATTGAGTGTGTCCCGGTCGCCATGGATACTGGGCCTGGCGGCCATATTGAGTGTGGCCTGGTCGCCATGGATACCTCCCCATCTGCCATATTGAGTGTGGCCTGGTCGCCATGGACACCTCGCCATCCGCCATATTGAGTGTGGCCTGGTTACCTCCCTTGTCCCGCAGTGTCCCCTGGCCGGCGGGCGTGGGCGCTGCTGCTGCGCGCTCAGGCGCTTGGGGTGACCCCCCAGGGGCTCCCCCTCGCCGAGCAGGCCCTGGGCCGGGCCCTGAAGCTCAACCCGGCGCTAAGCCGGGCCTGGACGCGCCTGGGGGAGCTGCGCTGGCAGCGCGGGGACCTGCAGGGGGCGCTGCTCTGCTTCCGGGGCGCGCTGCAGCACGTGAGCACAACACGGGGCGGCTTGGGGCCTCTTGGGGGGGGCTTGGGGCCTCTTGGGGGGGGCTTGGGGCCTCTTGGGGGGGGTTTGGGGCCTCTTGGGGGGGGCTTGGGGCCTCTTGGGGGGGGTTTGGGGCCTCTTGGGTGGGTTTGGGGCCTCTTGGGGGGGGCTTGGGGCCTCTTGGGGGGGTTTGTGGGGAATTTGGGTTCGTTGGGGGGGGATTTTGGGCCATTATTGGATCAATTTGGGGATTTGGGGTGTTTTGTGTTGATTTGGGGTGATTTTGGGGCATTATTGGGTGATTTTGGGGCGTTATCGGGTGATTTTGGGGCCTTGGGTGTTAATTAAGGGGTTAATTGAGGGGATGTGGGGCCTGGTGGCCATTTTGAGTGTGTCCCGGTTGCCATGGATACCAGGCCCGGCCGCCATCTTGAGTGTGGCCTGGTCGCCATGGTGACCGGGCCTGGCCGCCATCTTGAGTGTGGCCTGGTCGCCATGGTGACCGGGCCTGGCCGCCATCTTGAGTGTGGCCTGGTCGCCATGGTGACCGGGCCTGGCCGCCATCTTGAGTGTGGCCTGGTCGCCATGGTGACAATTAAGGAGATTTGGGGGGTTAATTAAGAGGATTTTTGGGTTAATTATTAAGGGCATTTTCGGGCTAATCGAAGGGATCTGGGCCACCAGTGAAGTCAATTTGGGGGAGTTTGGGGGTTAATTAAGAGGTTTATTGACGGCCTGGCGGCCATCTTGAATGTGGCATCTCCACCCTGTTCCATGTCCCGAAATGTCCCAAAATGTCCCCAAATGTCCCCAAACGCGGGCAGGGGGAGGATGCGGAGGCGCATCGGCTGCTGTCCATGGCGCTGCGGGCCGGGGGGGCGGCGCGGGGAGGGGACAACGATGGCGACAACATGGCCGCCCTGCGCGAGAGCCGCCAGCAGGCCGAGGCCGCCGTGCGCTGCGACCCCACGGACGGGAACAACTGGTGTATGGGGGGGGACGGGGGGGTTCGATTTGGGGGGATTTGGGGCTTTATTGGGGGATTTGGGGGGATTTTGGGGGTTTCATGGGGTATTTTGGGGGTTTCATGGGGGATTTTAGGGGGGGATTTGGGGGGAATTTGGGGGTTTGATGGGGGATTTGGGGGGAAATATGGGGATTTGGGGGGAAATTTGGGCGTTTCATGGGGAAATTTGGGGCTTTAATGGGGGATTTGGGTGGAAATTTGGGGGTTTAATGGGGATTTGGGGGGAATTTGGGGGTTTGATGGGGGCTTTGGGGGGAAATTAGGGGGTTTCATGGGGGATTTGGGGGGAATTAGGGGGTTTCATGGGGGATTTGGGGGGAAATTTGGGGGTTTCATGGGGGATTTGGGGGGAAATTTGGGGGTTTCATGGGGGATTTTGGGGGGAATTTGGGGGTTTAATGGAGGATTTGGGGGAAATTTGGGGGTTTAATGGGGGATTTGGTGCTTTAATGGGGGTTTGGTGGAAGAATTTTGGGGTCCAAGTGGGGTTTGATGGTTTGGAGGGGAACATTTTGGGATCTGGGGACACTGTGGGGAGGAGTTTGGGGTCCAAGGGGGAAATTTGGGTGAATTTGGGAGTTTAATGTTTGTTTTTTGGGGGATTTTGACCCCCTTTTCCTCCTCATAGACGTGCTGGGCAATGCGTATGTGTCGCTGTTTTTTGGTGGGGGGCAGAACCCCCAGGACGCCCAACGGGCCTTGGGGGCCTATGCACAGGCTGTAAGTGTGGGGCTGGGGGGCGTTTGGGGGGAAAAAACAGGTATTTTGGGGGAAAAAAATGAGGTTTTGGGGCCTTCCGGCCTACAGGGTCTGGTCAGGCCTGCGTGGTTGCTATGGAGGGGTGGTTGCTAGGGGCGTGGCCACGTGATTGCTGTGGACCTATGGGGTTGCTGAGTGGTTGCTAGGGGGTGTGGTGTTGCTAGGGGGTGTGGCCATGGTGTCCTTATATAGCCCTGGGGGTTGCCAGGGGGTGAGGCGTTGCTAGGGGCGTGGCCAAGTGAGCTCTGCGGGCCTATGGGATTGCTGAGTGGGTGCCAGGGGGCGTGGTGTTGCTAGGGGGCGTGCCCATGGAGTCCTTATATAGCCCTGGGGGTTGCTAGGGGGTGTGGTGTTGCTAGGGGCGTGGCCATGGAGTCCTTATATAGCCCTGGGGGTTGCTAGGGGGTGTGGTGTTGCTAGGGGCGTGGCCATGGTGTCCTTATATAGCCCTGGGGGTTGCCAGGGGGTGGGGCGTTGCTAGGGGGCGTGGCCTCCCGGTCTATAGGGTTTCTTCAGGCCTTGCTGTTTGCTATGGGTGGGCTGGTTGCCAGGGGGCGTGGCTAAGTCCCATTTCTCCGCCCCCAAACAGGAGCGGGTGGACCCTAAAGCCGCCAACAACCCCGACCTGCACCTCAACCGCGCCACCGTGAGCCAATGGGGAGCCGGAAGGGGCGGGGCGGGGGGCGTGGCCGCTGCGGTTGGACCAATAGCCTCCAAAATCGGGGCGGGCCGGGCGGTAGGCACGGCGCGCAGCCAATCAGCGCTCTGCAAATAGCGCTGGGGGGGGGCGGGGGGCGCAGCCAATGGGGAGGCGCCCGCTGTGCACCGCAGCCAATCAGCGCTCTCCGGCAGCTCCTCCAATACCAGGAGAGCTTTGGGGCGGCGCTGGACGGGCTGAGCCGCGCGGCGGCGCTGGCGCCCGGGTGGGCGGAGCCTCGGCGGCGCCACGCCCACCTCCTGGACTTCCTGGAGCGGCTGCGTGCTGCGCTGGCCAATAGGGTGAGAGGGGCGTGGCTACCGCGGGGGGGGGCGGGCCTTCCAGGTGGTATTTAAAGGTGGAGCGGGGGCGTTGGGGGAATTTTAGGGGAAATAACCCCTTATAGAAGTTATAGAAATTCGAGGGGATTTTGGGGGTATTTTAAGGGGATTTGGGGACATTCTAAGGGGGTTTTTAAGGGGATTTTGGTGCTGAGGGATTTTGGGGGAAATTATTGGGATTTGGGGCTAAACAAGGGAATTTGGGGGGAATTAAGGGGGTTTTGTGTCTCCCAGGTGCGGCCCCGGGGGGGGCGGAGCCGCCGGCGGGGACCGGAAGTGGGCGGAGCCTCGGGGGGAAGCGGGGCCAGCGACGGGCTCCACCCCCTGCGTCCAGGAGCCAATCCCGGGCAGGTGCTGAGTGGGCGGGTCCTGTTCACCCTGAGCCCCCCGGAGCGTGTCCCACTGTGAGTGACAGCTGCCAATCAAACCGGGGGACCCAGGCGTTCGGGAGGAGGACCCAGGCGTTCGGGGGAACTAAGGGGTTCGGGGGGGACCCAGGAGTCCACCAAGGGACCCAGGAGTCCGGGTGGAACTAAGGAGTTAATGGGGGGACCCAGGAGTTCGGGAAGGACCCAGGAGTGCCCCAAGGGACCCAGGAGTCTGGGGGGGACCCAGGAGTTCAGGAGGGACCCAGGAGTGCCCCAAGGGACCCAGGAGTCCGGGGGGGACCCAGGAGTTCGGGAGGGACCCAGGAGTTCGGGGAGGACCCAGGCGTGCCCCAAGGGACCCAGGAGTTTGGGAGGGACCCAGGAGTGCCCCAAGGGACCCAGGAGATCGGGAGGGACCCAGGAGTTCGGGAGGAAGCCAGGAGTGCCCCAAGGGACCCAGGAGTCCGGGAGGGACCCAGGAGTGCCCCAAGGGACCCAGGCGTTTGGGAGGGGACCCAGGAGTGCAGGAGGGCCCTCCCCCCCATCACGTGACCCCACTGTCCACTCAGGGCGCTGGGCGTGGCCGTGGGGGGCGGGGCCGTGGCCGTGGTCACTGTGTACAACGCGGCGCCAGAGTGGGGGGTTGGGGTGGGGGAGGGGCTGTCGGTGCCCAACCCCCACCTGACCCTGCACCAGCACCTGCACCAGGGACAGGTAATGGGGGGCGGGGGGGGCAATGGGAGGGGTTATGGGCGGGGCTGGGCTAAATTGGGGGTCACCGATTGGTTCAAACTGGTGTTTACTGGTGCAGACCTTCTCCTTCCCGGCTGTGCGGGTCTCGTCTCCTCTCTCCCTATTGGTCAACGGGAAGCGCCCGCCCCCCCGAGCGCTGGCCCCGCCCCGTCTGGCGCTCTCGGCGCCGCCCCCTCTGCCGGATACGCCCCCGGTGCCGCAATAAACGCGCTCTGATTGGCTGGAGCTTCCTGTGCCACCGTGGGAGGGGCAGTGCGTGTCGCCATGGTTACGGGCGCCATATTGGGAGGGTCAGCGTCTCCATGGTTACAGGCTCCATGTTGGGAGGGTCGGGACGTCCCTGCCCCCCCCAATTACCCCTTTATTCCCCCCCACTTTCCCCCGAAACTCCCCAAGCCCCTCAAAATCGCCCCAAACCCATCAAAATCGCCCTCAAACTCCCCATGCACCCCTCAAAATCTCCCACAAATCACCATAATCCCCCCCCAGAACTCAAAAAATCCTCAAACCCGCCCGATAATGCCCCCAAAACCTCGCTATATCCCACAATCCATCGCGCGGGTGGGGTGGGCGATTCGCCTCGTTATATCCCACAATCCATCGCGCATGGGGGGGGGGGGGGGGGGGGGGGGGGCGATGCGCCTCGTTATATCCCAGCATGCATTGCGGGCGGCCTTTGAAACCAGCGAGGAAAATGGCGGCTGTGGGGGGGTGGGGGCGGACGGCGCCTCTTTATATCCCAGGATGCACCGGGGTGGGGGTGGGGGGCGCGTTGCCTCGTTATATCCCAGAAAGGGCCGCGGCGTCTCCGCGGTGCATTGTGGGATATACCGAGGCGCCGCCATGTTTGTTCCGGGTTCCCGTCGGCTGAGGAGCCTCCGGCAGCCGCGGGTTCCGGTTCGTTCTGCGTTTAACGCGGGTTTTTTTTGGGGGGGGGGGGAGGTCCCCCCCGCACTCCTGGGTCCCCCCCGCACTCCTGGGTCCCGCTCATTCCCGGTGTCTTGTCCCGCAGGGCCCGGATTCGCCGCCCCCCCACACACACACCTCCCGGACGCCATGGTGAGTAAGGACCACAATGCACCGCGCGGGCCCCGTTCATCCCAGTGACTCCCGGTTTGCCCCAATAACCCTCCCAGTGCCCCATAGACCCATCCCAGTGACCCCAAACCCATCCCAGTAACATCCCAGTGCCCCATAGACCCATCCCAGTTCATCCCAGTGCCCCGTAGACCCGTCCCAGTTCATCCCAGTGCCCCATAGACCCGTCCCAGTTCATCCCAGTGCCCCATAGACCCATCCCAGTTCATCCCAGTGCCCCATAGACCCATCCCAGTTCATCCCAGTGCCCCGTAGACCCGTCCCAGTTCATCCCAGTGCCCCATAGACCCATCCCAGTTCATCCCAGTGCCCCATAGACCCGTCCCAGTTCATCCCAGTGACCCCAAACCCCTCCCAGTAACTCCCAGTGGCTCCCAGTGTCACCCCATTAACATCCCAGTGCCCCATAGACCCATCCCAGTTCATCCCAGTGCCCCATAGACCCATCCCAGTTCATCCCAGTGACCCCAAACCCCTCCCAGTAACATCCCAGTGCCCCATAGACCCATCCCAGTGCCCCATAGACCCATCCCAGTTCATCCCAGTGACCCCAAACCCCTCCCAGTAACATCCCAGTGCCCCATAGACCCATCCCAGTTCATCCCAGTAACATCCCAGTGCCCCATAGACCCATCCCAGTTCATCCCAGTGACCCCAAACCCCTCCCAGTAACATCCCAGTGCCCCATAGACCCATCTCAGTTCATCCCAGTGCCCCATAGACCCGTCCCAGTTCATCCCAGTGACCCCAAACCCCTCCCAGTAACTCCCAGTGGCTCCCAGTGTCACCCCATTAACATCCCAGTGCCCCATAGACCCATCCCAGTTCATCCCAGTGCCCCATAGACCCATCCCAGTTCATCCCAGTGACCCCAAACCCCTCCCAGTAACATCCCAGTGACCCCAAACCCATCCCAGTAACATCCCAGTGACCCCAAACCCCTCCCAGTAACATCCCAGTGCCCCATAGACCCATCCTAGTTCATCCCAGTGCCCCATAGACCCATCCCAGTTCATCCCAGTGCCCCATAGACCCGTCCCAGTTCATCCCAGTTCATCCCAGTGCCCCATAGACCCATCCTAGTTCATCCCAGTAACATCCCAGTGCCTCATAGACCCATCCCAGTTCATCCCAGTTTATCCCAGTGCCCCATAGACCCATCCCAGTTCATCCCAGTGCCCCATAGACCCATCCCAGCTCATCCCAGTTCATCCCAGTGCCCCATAGACCCATCCCAGTTCACCCCAGTGCCCCATAGACCCATCCCAGTTCATCCCAGTGCCCCATTCCCACGTCCCACAATCCCTTGCAGCACGGCCGGCTTAAGCTCCGCCCCCCGGACGCCTCCCATTTGCTGAAGCGCCAGCACAAGCTCCGCCTCTTCCTGGAAAACATGGCGGCCCTGCGGGACAAGGTGACCTTGACCTCTGACCCCAGTTCATCTCAGTGACCCCTCAATATATCCCGGTTCCCCACCCTGTGTGCGTGACCCCGGTGACCCTGGTGACCCCGGTGACCCCTGCCCTTGTCCCCGTCAGAGGTCGCGGGGGGAGCTGGATGCTGATTTGCTGGAGGTCACGGGGTCCATCCTGGCGGCCAATCCGGAGACGGGAACAGCCTGGAGCCTGCGGCGCCGCCTGCTGGGGACACTGGGGCACCAGTGGTGAGAATGGGGGACTGGGAGCCAATGGGGGTCAATGGGGGTCAAGGGGGATGAATGAGGGTGAATGGGAGTCAATGGGAGCCAATGGGGGTCAATGGGGATGAATGGGGGTGAATGGGGATCAATGGGGGTCAATGGGGATGAATGGGGGTCAATGGGGATCAATGGGGATGAATGAGGGTGAATGGGGGTGAATGGGGATGAATGGGGATCAATGGGGGTCAATGGGGATGAATGGGGGTCAATGGGATCAATGGGGGTCAATGGGGATGAATGGGGATCAATGGGGGTCAATGGGATCAATGGGGTCAATGGGATCAATGGGGGTCAATAGGGATCTATGGGGTCAATAGGGATCTATGGGGTCAATGGGGGTCAATAGGGATCTATGGGGTCAATGGGGGTCAGTGGGGTCAATGGGGGTAATGGGGGTCAGTGTGATCAATGGGGTCAATGAGATCAGTGAGATCAATGAGATCAATGGGATCAATGGGTCTCAATGGTGGTGAATGGGAGGGCCTGTGAGGAGAGCTCAGGGAACTGGGATGAACTGGGATGAACTGGGGGGGACTGGGATGTTATTGGGATGGGGTTTGGGGTCACTGGGGGATACTGGGAGGGAACTGGGAGCCACTGGGGGTTACTGGGAGTTACTGGGATGCTGCTGGGCGGGGGGTTGGGGTCACTGGTTCCTATTGGTCCCTATGGGTGTGTGGGGGTTTATAGCGCCCCGTACTGGTGCATACTGGTTCATACTGGTTTACCCCCGGCAGGCAGGAGGAGGAGCTGCGGTTCGTGTCCGCGTGTCTGTCCCGCAGCCCCAAGTCCTACGGGTGTTGGCAGCACCGGGGGTGGGTCCTGGGACAGACGGACGCCAAAGCGCCGGCGATCAGCACCGGGATGCTGGACAGCGACCCCAGGAACTGTGAGTGCACTGGTTGTGCTGGTTGGTACTGGGAGGGACTGGGAGACACTGAGGGAATCAGTGGGGTCAATGGGGGTCAATGGGGGCAATGGGGACCAATGGAGTCAATGGGGTCAGTGGGGGCAATGGGGTCAGTGGGGTCAATGGGAATCAATGGGGGTCAATGGAGTCAATGGGGTCAGTGGGATCAATGGGAGTCAATGGGGATCAGTGGGAGTCAATGGGGATCAGTGGGGGTCAATGGGGTCAATGGGAATCAACGGGGGTCAATGGGGGCAATGGCATCAATGGGGATCAATGGAGGTCAATGGGGTCAATGGGAGTCAATGGAGGTCAATGGGGATCAATGGGGGTCAATGGGGATCAATGGGGTCAATGGAGTTTGCACTGGTTTACACTGGGGGAGAGTTAAAGGAGGGTTTAGGGTCCCTTAGAGATACCGGTTATACTGGTTTACTCGGAGTTACTGGAACGACATAAAGGAGCCGCTGGGCCTCAGCAGCTCTTACTGGTTCATACTGGGAATGGCTTTGGGGCTGACAAATCTTACTGGTTTATACTGGGGCTTATTGGGGTGGGGGAAAGGAGCCTCTGGGGAGGTCACCGGTCCATCCTGGTTTATACTGGTGCCGCAGTCCACGCCTGGGAGCACCGCTGGGCGCTGGAGGCTGATCCTGACCCCGAGGTTGAACTGGGATTTACTGGGACCTTACTGGGCCGCGACTTCTCCAACTTCTCGGCCTGGAACCATCGGCTGCGCATCCTGCGCCGGACGCCTGGGTCCCCTGGCCGGGGAGGGGCCATCCCCCCCGAGCGCCTGCGGCAGGGTGAGTCCCGGACGCCTGGGTCCCTCCCGGACGCCTGGGTCCCTTTTTCAGGGGGATTTTAAGGGGATTTTAGGGGGTTTTGTGTCCTCCCAGGTACCCGGGTCCCCTATTTTGGGGCACTCCTGGGTCCCCCCGGATACCTAGGTCCCAAACTCCTGGGTTCCCTTCCCCAAATTCCTAGGACCCCCTGAACTCCTGGGTCCCTCCCGGACGCCTGGGTCCCCTTTATCTCCGCAGAGCTGGAATTGGTGCAAAACGCCGTTTTCACCGACCCCAACGACCAGAGCGCCTGGGTCTACCTGCGCTGCTTGCTCTCGCGGGGTACGCCTGGGTCCCTCCCGAACGCCTGGGTCCCTCCCGAACGCCTGGGTCCTCTCCTGAACGCCTGGGTCCCTCTCCCAACAGGCCCCACCCCCCCGAGGATCATCTGGGTCCACGTGAACCTGGAGGACGCGACCGTGGCCGTGACCTTCTCACGACCCCTCTGGGTGAGTCCCGGACGCCTGGGTCCCTTGGGGCACTCCTGGGTCCCTTGGGGCACTCCTGGGTCCCTCACGTCTTGTTTCCCCGCAGGTGGGGGAGGGGCTGACGTTGACACTGGACGGCTCTGCCCAGGAAGGGGCGTGGCGATCGGGGGAGGGGCGGCCACGCCCCAGCCACACCTGGGTATCCTCCCGGACGCCTGGGTCCCTCCTGAACTTCCTGGGCCCCGTGGGGCACTCCTGGGTCCCCCCTGAACTCCTGGGTCCCTTGGGGCACTCCTGGGTCCCCCCTGAACTCCTGGGTCCCTTGGGGCACTGCTGGGTCCCTCCTGAACTCCTGGGTCCCTTGGGGCACTCCTGGGTCCCCCATGAACTCCTGGGTCCTTCCTGAAGTTCCTGGGTCCCCCCTGAACTCCTGGGTCCCTTGGGGCACTCCTGGGTCCTTCCTGAAGTTCCTGGGTTCCCCCTGAACTCCTGGGTCCCTTGGGGCACTCCTGGGTCCCTCCCGAACTCCTGGACCCCTTGGGACACTCCTGGGTCCCTCCCGAACTCCTGGGTCCCTCCTGAACTCCTGGGTCCCTTGGGGCACTCCTGGGTCCCCCCTGAACTCCTGGGTCCCTTGGGGCACTCCTGGGTCCCTCCCGAACTCCTGGGTCCCTTGGGGCACTCCTGGGTCCCCCCTGAACTCCTGGGTCCCTTGGGGCACTCTTGGGTCCCTCCTCAACTCCTGGATCCCTTGGAGCACTCCTGGGTCCCTCCCGAACTCCTGGGTCCCCCCTGAACTCCTGGGTCCCTTGGGGCACTCCTGGGTTCCTCCCGAACTCCTGGGTTCCTTGACATGCCCCCAGCTCTTTGACCTGCCCCCCTCTCTGGCTCCGCCCCCTTCCCACATCCTGGTCACGTGGGCTCCAGACCCCGCCCCCCGGCAGCTGAAGCTCCGCCCAGGTGAGACGCCCCCCCCGCCCTGCCCCTTTAAGCCCCACCCCTTTCTAACCCTGCCCCCTTTTCCTTAATAGGTGAAACCGAGGCGTGGTGGCAGGAGCCAGTTGCATCGCGGGATCTTTTCTGGCAAGCCACGTGACCCTTCCTTTAAGCTCCGCCTCCTTTAACCCAATCCCTGCCCCCTGCTAAGTCCCGCTCCTCCCCCCCGCAGGCCGGAAGTGGGCGTGGCCGACCCAGAGCTGCTCCAGGAAGTGGTTGGAACCTGCCGGGAGCTGCTGGAGCTGGAGCCGAAGAGCCGGGGTGAGACCTGGGGCACTCCTGGGTCCCTTGGGGCACTCCTGGGTCCCTCCCGAACTCCTAGGTCCCTCCCGAACTCCTGGGTCCTTTGGGGCACTCCTGGGTCCCTCTGGAACTCCTGGGTCTCTTGGGGCACTCCTGGGTCCCTTCTGAACTCCTGGATCCCTTGGGGCATTCCTGGGTCCCTTGGGGCACTCCTGGGTCACTCCCGAACTCTTAGGTCCCTCCCGAACTCCTGGGTCCTTTGGGGCACTCCTGGGTCCCTCTGGAACTCCTGGGTCTCTTGGGGCACTCCTGGGTCCCTTCTGAACTCCTGGATCCCTTGGGGCACTCCTGGGTCCCTTGGGGCACTCCTGGGTCCCTCCCGAACTCCTGGGTCCCTCCTGAACTCCTGGGTCATTTGGGGCAATCCTGGGTCCCTCCCGAACTCCTGGGTCCCTCGGGGCACTCCTGGGTCCCTCCCGAACTCCTGGGTCCCTCGGGGCACTCCTGGGTCCCTCCCTGAACTCCTGGGTCCTTTGGGGCACTCCTGGGTCCTCTGGGGCACTCCTGGGTCCCTCCCGAACTCCTGGGTCCCCCAGGTTGCCTGCTGACCCTGTCTCTTCTCTTGGGGGCGCTGGACGCGCCGGGAAACGGCCCCGAGATCCAATCGATGCTGCGGGAGCTACAGGTGGGCGTGGCCTATCAGAGGGGGGCGGGGTTTGTCTGGGGGTGGGGCTGGTCAAGGGGCGTGTCCTGACTCGGCCCCGCCCCCAGGAGGCGGATCCACTGCGTGGGGGATTCATCCATGACCTGCGGTCGCGGGCGGAGGTGGCGCTGGGGCTGCTGGGGGCGGAGCTTGCACAGGGGGGCGGGGCCTGTGAGCTCCGCCTCCCCAGGAAGGTAATGGGGCGGGGCTTGGGAGGGAAAGGGGGTTCAGGGGGACCCAGGAGTTCGGGAGGGACCCAAATAGGGGAACCAGGAGTCCAGGGGGTATTGCGAGGGGGAGGGGCCACCTCGAGGCCCCGCCCCCCCCCCCCACGCTGTGTCCCCGCCCCCAGGCGCTGACGTCACTTCCTCTGCTGGAGTGGGCGGGGCCGGTGACGGAGCTGGATCTGAGCGGGAACGGACTGCGGGGGGTCCCCAAAAACATGGGGGCGCTGAGGAGGCTGAGGGTGAGTGGGGACCCAGGCGTCCGGGGGGGACCCAGGAGTTCTGGGGGGACCCAGGCGTCCGGGGGGACCCAGGAGTGCCTCAAGGGACCCAGAGGTTCCAGAGGGACCCAGGAGTTCGGGAGGGACACAGGAGTTCGGGAGGGACCCAGGCGTCCGGGGGGACCCAGGAGATCTGGAGGGACCCAGATGTTCTGGAGGGACCCAGGAGTTCGGGAGGGACCCAGGCGTCCGGCTGCCCATCCTCTGCAGGTTCTGGACTTGTCACTCAACGAGGTCACGACCCTGCGGGGGTTCCCACCCCTCCCCCGCCTGGAGGAGCTGGATCTCCATGGAAACCGTGAGAACAAAGGGGTCACTGGGGGTCATTGGGGTCACTGGGGTCACTGGGAGGGACTGGGGGTCAATGGGGGTCAGTGGGGGTCAATGGGCCAAGATCTAAGGGGACTGGGGTGAACTGGGGGCGCTGGGTCGGGCTCTGATTGGCTCCTCCCCTTGACTCCACCCCCAGCGATCGGCGACGCCTCCGCCCTCACCCCATTGGCCGCCTGCCCCCAGCTGCGCCGCATCCGATTGGCCGACACGCCATTGGCCGCCGTCCCTGAGAGCTCCGCCCGCCTGGCCCAGCTCCTCCCGCAGGTGACCATCGCTCTCGCCTGATTGGTCGGCGCCCCTCGGAGACTCCGCCCACTGCCCCGCGCCCCACCTTAAGGGGGAGGGGAAGCAATGAATAAAGTGATGTCACCACAAAGAGCCCAGAATCGTGGTTTTGGGGGCACTTTGGGGCAATTTGGGGATGGGGGGGTCAGGGTTAGGATTAAGGTTGGTTTAGGGTTAGACGTAGCGTCAGGGTTAGGCTTAGGTTACGGGTATGCTGAGGCTTAGGGTTATGGTTAAACATATGTTAGGGTTATGGTGAGAGTTATGGTCAGGTTAGGATTAGGATTAGGGTTGGTTTAGGGTTAGACGTAGCGTCAGGGTTAGGGTTAGGATTAGGGTTGGTTTAGGGTTGGTTTAGGGTTAGACGTAGCGTTAGGGTTAGGCTTAGGTTACGGGTATGGTAAGGTTTAGGGTTATGGTTAAGCTTAAATTATGTTTAGGGTCAGGGTCAAGGCTATGTTAGGGTTAGGGTTATGGTGAGCGTTAGGGTTAGGGTTAGGATTACGGTTAGGGTTAGGATTAGGATTGGTTTAGGGTTAGACGTAGCGTCAGGGTTAGGCTTAGGTTACGGGTATGGTAAGGTTTAGGGTTATGGTTAAACTTAAGTTAGGTTTTGGGTCAGGGTTACGGTCACAGTCAGGGCTAGGTTAGGGTTAGGATTAGGGTTGGCGTTAGGGTTAGGGTTAGGAATAGGGTTAGGGTTAGGATTAAGGTTGGTTTAGATTTAGACTTAGCGTTAGGGTTAGGCTTCGGTTACGGTTCTGGTGAGGTTTAGGGTTATCGTTAAACATGTTAGAGTTATGGTGAGTGTTATGGTCAGGGTCACGTTAGGGTTAGGATTAGGGTTAGGGTTAGGGTTAGGGTTAGGGTTAGGGTTAGGGTTAGGGTTAGGGTTAGGATTACGGTTAGGGTTAGGATTAGGATTGATTTAGGGTTAGACGTAGCGTCAGGGTTAGGCTCAGGTTACGGGTATGGTGAGGTTTAGGGTTATGGTTAAACGTAAGTTAGGTTTTGGGTCAGGGTTACAGCCAGAGCCCGACAAGGCCTGACAGAGCCCAACAAGGCCCGACAGAGCCTGACAAGGCCCGACAGAGCCTGACAAGGCCCGACAAGGCCCGACAGAGCCAGCCAGAGCCCGACAGAGCCTGACAAGGCCCAACAGAGCCTGACAAGGCCCGACAAGGCCCAACAGAGCCAGCCAGAGCCCGACAAGGCCCAACAGAGCCCGACAAGGCCCGACAGAGCCCAACAAGGCCCAACAAGTCCCGCCAGAGCCTGACAAGGCCCAACACAGCCAGACAGAGTCCGACAAGGCCCAACAGAGCCCGACAGAGCCCGACAAGGCCCGACAGAGCCCGACAAGGCCCGACAGAGCCCGACAAGGCCCGACAGAGCCAGACAGAGCCCGACAAGGCCCGACAGAGCCAGACAGAGCTCGACAGAGCCCGACAGAGCCAGCCAGAGCCCGACAGAGCCCAACAAGGCCCAACAAGGCCAACAAGGCCTGACAGAGCCCGACAGAGCCAGCCAAAGCCCTTCCTGCACTCTGCCCCAGTGATGTGTAGCACCCCACAGCCTCTGCATTCCGCCCATAGATCGACGTTCCTGGGTCCCCTCACCCCACCAGCTGTCCTGGGTTGCGATGCTGCACGGGGCCCTGTGCACAACAAAATGAGGACAGCATGGCTGCTGGGCGCCACCCTGCTTGGAATCCAAGATGGCTGGGGGGGGAGGGCTGGCAGCCATGCTGGCACTGCCGGAGGGGCTGTTGGTCTGCGCCGTGCTCAGGCGGCAGCTCCCGGCTGTATCGGCTGCTCCTGTGGCCCTGCACCCTGCCCATGGGAACAAGGTGGCTGCCCTGATGGGCGTGGCCATCTCGGCTGCTGTGTCCCTGCTGGTGGGCGGGGCCATGGCTGTCATGGCTGCCAAGCCTGTGCTGGAAGGGTGGGGCTGAGGTGGGCGGGGCCTGCCTAGGGCGGCCATTCTGGGGTGGGGCCCAAGGTGGGTGGTGGGGCCTGTGGCTCTGTTTGCCCCTGACAGCCATCTTGGAAAAGGGCAGCGCTGTGCCGCTGCCATCCTGACGTTGCTCCCCCAGGGCCGTGTTGGGGGATTTTTAACCTGGTTTTGGGGCCAATTCTCACCCAATAAAATTAAATAATGTAAAAAAACCTTAAGCATGTGGTTTGTTCCATTTCCAGTGAAGGATTTGGGGGTGGGGTTTAGGGTTGTGGGTGGGGCTGAAGATGTGGGCGGGGCCACTGCCAACCCCACCTCCCTCCCAAGCTCTCCCCAATGTGCCTTCCCGAAGGGGTGTGCCCCAACCAGGCCCCACCCCCTTTCCAAGCACCCCACCCTCCCAGCTGGGCTCCTCCCCCTTGACCCACACTTCCACCCCCATTGGTGGGCTCCCTGCAGGGGGTGTGGCCTACAGACCTACAACTCCTTCCCCTCCCCTGCTGAGCCATGTACCTGACAGGGCATGACAGGGGCAGACAAAGCTCAAGAAAGACCAACAGAGCCCGACAGGGCCTGAGAGAGCTTGAGAAAGTCCGACAGAGCCGGACAGGGCCCGAGAGAGCTTGACGGGTCCTCACAGAGCCTGACAAAGCTTGGCAGAGCCCAACAGGACCCGTCAGGGCCTGACAAATCTTGTCAGTTCCTGATAGAGCCTCAATGTGTATGACAGAGCCCTGGGGGTCTCAACAGAGCCTGAGAAATCTTGACAGGGCTCAGCAGACCCCAAGAGGTCTCGACAGGGCCCTACAGAGCCCATCAAAGCCTGACAGAGCCTGACAGACCCAACAGGTCTCGACAGGGCCCTACAGAGCCCATCAAAGCCTGACAGAGCCTGACAGACCCAACAGGTCTCGACAGGGCCCTACAGAGCCCATCAAAGCCTGACAGAGCCTGACAGACCCAAGAGGTCTCACAGGGCCCTACAGAGCCCATCAAAGCCTGACAGAGCCTGACAGACCCAACAGGTCTCACAGGGCCCTACAGAGCCCATCAAAGCCTGACAGAGCCTGACAGACCCAACAGGTCTCGACAGGGCCCTACAGAGCCCATCAAAGCCTGACACAGCCTGACAGACCCAAGAGGTCTCACAGAGCCCTACAGAGCCCATCAAAGCCTGACAGAGCCTGACAGACCCAACAGGTCTCACAGGGCCCTACAGAGCCCATCAAAGCCTGACACAGCCTGACAGACCCAACAGGTCTCGACAGGGCCCTACAGAGCCCATCAAAGCCTGACACAGCCTGACAGACCCAACAGGTCTCGACAGGGCCCTACAGAGCCCATCAAAGCCTGACACAGCCTGACAGACCCAACAGGTCTCGACAGGGCCCTACAGAGCCCATCAAAGCCTGACACAGCCTGACAGACCCAAGAGGTCTCGACAGGGCCCTACAGAGCCCATCAAAGCCTGACACAGCCTGACAGACCCAAGAGGTCTCACAGGGCCCTACAGAGCCCATCAAAGCCTGACACAGCCTGACAGACCCAAGAGGTCTCACAGGGCCCTACAGAGCCCATCAAAGCCTGACACAGCCTGACAGACCCAACAGGTCTCGACAGGGCCCTACAGAGCCCATCAAAGCCTGATAGAGCCTGACAGACCCAACAGGTCTCGACAGGGCCCTACAGAGCCCATCAAAGCCTGATAGAGCCTGACAGACCCAAGAGGTCTCACAGGGCTTCACAAAAACCAACAGTGTCTGACAGAGCCCGACAGGAGTGCAGGTGCTGTCACTTCCAGTGAGGGTCCAGGTGATTTGATAAGGGTGGTGGGTGGGGCCTGGGGTGATTGACCCCTCCCCTTTCCCAGGGGATTGTGGGAAGGGGTGGGCGGGGCTCAGGGTATTTGAGCCCCAGTCCCCAGGTGGGGAGCTCATTCTGCTGCTGGGCTGCTTGGGTGCTGGTTCTCTGCTGCTCCTTTAGCAGTCGGCAGCTGTTGAGCTGTTTAAGCTGCATGGACAGATGTGTTTGGAGAAGTGGAGATGTCTGCTTGAGGTAGGACCTTCAGGAGCAGAGAAGTTTCAATAGCAGCTGTAGTTGAAAATATGTTTGTAACTATTTTTCATTTATTGAATCAATTCCTGGTACTTTGTGTTTTCCCTAAATTCCTGATTGCAATGGAGATGGGGTGTTAGTTCTTGGTTTGTGTTGGTGTGTAACAAGTTGCTGATACAATCTCTCCTCCTAGGATGCTCAGGTTATCTACCAGGGGTTAGGATGAGCATCTCGTATCTGCAGGTGGAGTTTTAGCATTTCTGAAGGAAGCAGCAGGACCATAAGGCAGAGTGTCTTTCAAGCTACGGGGTGGCTCATGGCCTCCCTGATCACCACAGAACAGTGTGTTGTCCACAGACCCTTTGCAGTGTGCGGTGGACCCTGGTAGATCATTCAAATGTAGCTCCCAGAACTCGGTCAAGGCGAGCGATGGCGAGGGAACTAGTACGGACAACCATGATCTGAGTGCTCATTATTGTGTATGTGTTTTCGTATTGTGGGTGATGAAGGGGAAAGTGGCAACTTTCTGGTTTGTCCCAAGCTCTACAGTTCTTTGTTTCTCGCCGTCGTAGGCGTCACCAGCGCTGAGGGTTTGTGACCGCGCCAGCGGCAGGACACGCCGACCGGACCGCCCTGGAGCTCAGCAGGTGGGTGTCGCGGACGGACTCGGCGTTTGCCCCGCGGCGCCGTGTGCCGGCGTGGCTTAGCGACCGTGTGCTTTCTCGTGCTCCTGCAGGCGCTGAAGAGGAACCCGGCGACGCGGGAAGACGGCCGTTGGCGCACGTGGCGTTTTCCGCTGCCGAAGATGGGTTCGGTCCCTCGGCCCTCTGAAAGCTAAGTGGAGGCGCGAGGGCTGGGAAGGGGCCGGGAATGGCAGGGACGGGGGGTTTAGCTCTGCTAAGGGCAAGGGCCGTCCAGGAACCGCGCCCTTGGCGCGGGTGAAGGGCCCGGGGACCTTTACCGTGCGATGCCAGCGTGTGCCGGGCAGGGCAGCTCCAGCCTGCGTCTGCGTTGTGGTGTAGTTCGGGAAGCCTGCCTTGCGCCCGTCAGCCGATCCTGGGGTCTCGTTGCGTTCGAGGGGCACGGAAGGCCTCTCGGGTGCCACCCCGGGATCTGGAACGCCGGTGCCGATTGGGCGCCGGTTTTCTGGTGTCGGCAGCCGAAAGCGAGGCGGGTTTTTGCCTTTGGGCCGTTTCTGGTCAGGGCTGATTGTGGCGTTGTCCTGGGCTGTGCCGGCAGCTGTGCTCTCTACCCATCCAGTCTCAGGGACTGGAACTTCAAGATGCTGGGAAGAAGTTCTTAGGTTTTTCATCAGCTTCTCGTTTGGTTGCGCCGTCTCTGCTCGGTTGTGGCGCTGCCGCCGTCTCGTCAGGAGCCGTGACGTCGGGCTCCTTTTCCGTTTGAGGATGCAGGAGAGGCTCCTCTCCTCCCCGTAGATTATTGGGATCGATGCCCTTCTGGTCTCGGAGCGTCGTGTTCGTCGTGGAGCGTTTTTGGCGCTGTGGCCGTCGCGTGGTCTATAAGGCTCTGCGGAGCGTCTGTCGGCCCGGGTGCGCGTTTGGCTCGGAGCTGCTCTGCCCGGACGCGTAGAGGCAGGGGAGGGTGGACGGAGCTCTGGCGGTCCCCGGTTAACCTGCTGACGCGTTGAATTGCGTGGGCAGAGGCGGTGCGGTCATCTGGGATGGAGTAGCCGTGGGCAGGGGAGCGGAGGGTCCCCGCGCAGGCGTTTGAGAGCCTCCACGAGAGCTTGGGACGTTCTTGCGCCACAGAAAGCAGACCTGTGGGCTGGTCAGGCTGTGGATGGGCTGCTGGGTGACTTGCAGAATCACCTGATTTCAGGAGCAGAGGGACAACTTGGCCCGGAAGAGCGCCGGAGGAGGCGAGCTGTGCGCCGTAAGCAGGTGGGTCGGTGGGTGGTGCCAGAGGGGAGCTGTGCCGTGTGGCTCTAGCTAAGCTCGGTCGTTCCTCTGTTTCCTAGGTGCGAAGCGAAGAGGAAAGCGGGCTGTCGGCAGCTCAGCTCCTCGGGCCAGGTGAGCACGGAGTGCTGGGCCGAAGCGGCAGCTCGTTTCAGGTCCCGCGTTGCTGGCGCGGGTCCGAGCGTCCTTTGGTGGTGTTTTACAGGCGGCAGCTGAGCGTCTCGGCGGTCCGCGGCGTGGCAGTCAAAAGCAAGGGCGGCCGGGTGGGCGAGCGGCCCAGGTAAGGGAGGGCGAGCTGGGACCGTCTGCGGGCAGGCTGTGTTTTCGGGCGGCGTCCGAGCGCATGCCTCTGGTTTTGCGGGTGCCGCAGACGAGCCGGCAGGGGCGAAGCCGCACGCCGGCCGGCAGCCGAGAAGGTGAGGCGGCGGTGGGCGTTGAGGAGCCCGGTATTGCCCGGTGTCTCGCTTCATCTTTTCCTTCTCGCTTTGCAGGCGCTTTGTGGGCCCTCTGGACCGGGAGGAGCATTTGCGGTGAGCCGGGCTAGGGGCGAGGAGGAGCGTGGGGCCGGGGACTCGTTCCCGGCGCCACGGTTTTTTTTGCTTCTCGCCGTCGTAGGCGTCACCAGCGCTGAGGGTTTGTGACCGCGCCAGCGGCACGACACGCTGACCGGACCGCCCTGGAGCTCAGCAGGAGGTGGGTGTCGCGGACGGACTCGGCGTTTGCCCCGCGGCGCCGTGTGCCGGCGTGGCTTAGCGAGCGCGTGCTTTCTCGTGCTCCTGCAGGCGCTGAAGGGGAACCCGGCGACGCGGGAAGACGGCCGTTGGCGCACGTGGCGTTTTCCTCTGCCGAAGATGGGTTCGGTCCCTCGGCCCTCTGAAAGCTAAGTGGAGGCACGGGGGCTGGGGAGGGGCCGGGAATGGCAGGGACGGGGGGTTTAGCTCCGCTAAGGGCAAGGGCCGTCCAGTAAGCAGGTGGGGCGGTGCGTGGTGTCAAAGGGAAGATGTGCCTCGTGCCTTTATACTGTGCGCTCGCTCAGCTCAGCGAGCGTGTGTTTTCTTGTGTTGCTGTAGATGCTGAGGAGGAACCCGGTGATGCTGGAATATCCCTGTCAGCGCACGTGGCGTTTTCTTCTGTTGAAGACGGATTCAGTTTCTTGGCCCTCTGAAAGCTAAGTGGAGGCTGGGGGCCTGGGAAGGGGCTGAAAACTGCGGGGAGGGGGGTTAAGTTCCGTTCGGGGCAAGGGTTATCCGGGAACAGTCTCCCTTGGGCAGGTGAAGGGTCCAGGGAATTTCACAGCGCGATGCCAGCGTGCGCCGGGCAGGGCAGCTCCAGCCAACGTCTGCGTCGCTGTGTAGTTCGGGAAGCCTGCCTTGCGCCTGTGTGACGATCCTGGGGTCTCGTTGCTTTCCAGGGGCAGGAAAGGCCTCTCGGGTGCCATCCTGACATCTGGAACGCCGGTGCCGATCGGGCGCTGGTTTTCTGGTATCGGCTGCCGAAAGCGTGGCGGGTTCTTGCCTTTGGGCCATTTCTGGTCAGGGCTGATTGTGGCGTTGTCCCGGGCTGTGCCGGCAGCTCTAGCCATCCAGTCTCAGGGACTGGAACTTCAAGATGCTGGGAAGAAGTTCTTAGGTGTTGCATCAGCTTCTCGTTTGGTTGCGACGTCTCTGCTCGGTTGTGGCGCTGCCGCCGTCTCGTCAGGAGCCGTGACGTCGGGCTCCTTTTCCGTTTGAGGATGCAGGAGAGGCTCCTCTCCTCCCCGTAGATTATTGGGATCGATGCCCTTCTGGTCTCGGAGCGTCGTGTTCGTCGTGGAGCGTTTTTGGCGCTGTGGCCGTCGCGTGGTCTATAAGGCTCTGCGGAGCGTCTGTCGGCCCGGGTGCGCGTTTGGCTCGGAGCTGCTCTGCCCGGACGCGTAGAGGCAGGGGAGGGTGGACGGAGCTCTGGCGGTCCCCGGTTAACCTGCTGACGCGTTGAATTGCGTGGGCAGAGGCGGTGCGGTCATCTGGGATGGAGTAGCCGTGGGCAGGGGAGCGGAGGGTCCCCGCGCAGGCGTTTGAGAGCCTCCACGAGAGCTTGGGACGTTCTTGCGCCACAGAAAGCAGACCTGTGGGCTGGTCAGGCTGTGGATGGGCTGCTGGGTGACTTGCAGAATCACCTGATTTCAGGAGCAGAGGGACAACTTGGCCCGGAAGAGCGCCGGAGGAGGCGAGCTGTGCGCCGTAAGCAGGTGGGTCGGTGGGTGGTGCCAGAGGGGAGCTGTGCCGTGTGGCTCTAGCTAAGCTCGGTCGTTTCTCTGTTTCCTAGGTGCGAAGCGAAGAGGAACGCGGGCTGTCGGCAGCTCAGCTCCTCGGGCCAGGTGAGCACGGAGTGCTGGGCCGAAGCGGCAGCTCGTTTCAGGTCCCGTGTTGCTGGCGCGGGTCCGAGCGTCCTTTGGTGGTGTTTTACAGGCGGCAGCTGAGCGTCTCGGCGGTCCGCGGCGTGGCAGTCAAAAGCAAGGGCGGCCGGGTGGGCGAGCGGCCCAGGTAAGGGAGGGCGAGCTGGGACCGTCTGCGGGCAGGCTGTGTTTTCGGGCGGCGTCCGAGCGCATGCCTCTGGTTTTGCGGGTGCCGCAGACGAGCCGGCAGGGGCGAAGCCGCACGCCGGCCGGCAGCCGAGAAGGTGAGGCGGCGGTGGGCGTTGAGGAGCCCGGTATTGCCCGGTCTCTCGCTTCAGCTTTTCCTTCTCGCTTTGCAGGCGCTTTGTGGGCCCTCTGGACCGGGAGGAGCATTTGCGGTGAGCCGGGCTAGGGGCGAGGAGGAGCGTGGGGCCGGGGACTCGTTCCCGGCGCCACGGTTTTTTTTGCTTCTCGCCGTCGTAGGCGTCACCAGCGCTGAGGGTTTGTGACCGCGCCAGCGCCACGACACGCCGACCGGACCGCCCTGGAACTCAGCAGGAGGTGGGTGTCGCGGAAGGGGCCGGAGTCTACCCCACGGCACCGTGTGCCGGCGTGGCTTAGCGAGCGTGTGCTTTCTCGTGCTCCTGCAGGCGCTGAAGAGGAACCCGGCGACGCAGGAAGACGGCCGTTGGCGCACGTGGCGTTTTCCTCTGCCGAAGATGGGTTCGGTCCCTCGGCCCTCTGAAAGCTAAGTGGAGGCGCGAGGGCTGGGAAGGGGCCGGGAATGGCGGGGACGGGGGGTTTAGCTCTGCTAAGGGCAAGGGCCGTCCAGGAACCGCGTCCTTGGCGCGGGTCAAGGGCCCGGGGACCTTTACCGTGCGATGCCAGCGTGTGCCGGGCAGGGCAGCTCCAGCCTGCGTCTGCGTTGTGGTGTAGTTCGGGAAGCCTGCCTTGCGCCCGTCAGCCGATCCTGGGGTCTCGTTGCGTTCGAGGGGCACGAAAGGCCTCTCGGGTGCCATCCCGGGATCTGGAACGCCGGTGCCGATCGGGCGCTGGTTTTCTGGTGTCGGCAGCCGAAAGCGTGGCGGGTTTTTGCCTTTCGGCCGCTTCTGGTCAGGGCTGATTGTGGCGTTGTCCTGGGCTGTGCCGGCAGCTCTGCTCTCTACCCATCCAGTCTAAGGGACTGGCACTTCTTCCCAGCATCTTGAAGGTTTTAGGTCTTGTAGCAGCTTCTCGTATTTGCGCCGTCTCTGTGTGGTTGCGCCAGTGCCGCCGTCTCATAAGGGGCCGTAACGTTCGGCTCTCATTTTTCTGGGGTTGCAGTAGAGGCTCCTCGCCTCACCCCTGCCTCCCCGCAGGTTATTTTTGCTGTTGCCGTCTCTGGTTCGGAGTCATTTTTGTTGTGGAACATTTTTGGTGTTATTGCTGTCGGGTCGTCTATAATGTTGCGTGGAGCATCTGTCTAAGCACGTGCGCGTTTGGCTCGGAGCTGCTCTGCCCGGAGGTGTAGAGTCAGGAGCGGGCGGACTGAGTTTAGGAGTCCACGATTGATCTGTGGACATGTTATCCTGCATAGGCAGAGGTTGTGCGGTCATCTGGGACGGAGTAGCCGTGGGCAGGGGAGCGGACAGTCCGTTCCCCAGTGGTCTTTGGGACTCAATTAGACCTTGTTGTGGGATTCCTGAATAGAAAGCAGACCTGTGGAACGGTCAAGCTGTTGATGAGCTCCTGGGTAACTTGTTGAATACCTTGGTTTCAGATGCAGAGGGACAACTCGGCACGAACGAGCGACGGAGGAGGCGAGCCGAGCGCCGGAAGCAAGCGGGTCGGTGCGTGGTGGGAGCAGGAAGCTGTGCCGTGTGGCTCTAGCTGAGTTTGGTCGTTTCTCTCTTTTCTAGGCATGAAGCAAAGTGGAAAGCTGGGTATCGGCAGCGCAGCTCCTCTGGCAAGGTGAGCACGGAGCCGTGGTAGGGGCGAGCAGGAGCGTGGGGCCAGGGATTCGTTCAAAGAGCTACAGTTCTTTGTTTCTCGCCGTCTTAGGCGTCACCAGCGCTGAGGGTTTGTGACCGCGCCAGCGGCAGGACACGCCGACCGGACCGCCCTGGAACTCAGCAGGAGGCGGGTGTCGCGGACGGACTCGGCGTTTGCCCCGCGGCGCCGTGTGCCGGCGTGGCTTAGCGAGCGCGTGCTTTCTCGTGCTCCTGCAGGCGCTGAAGAGGAACCCGGCGATGCAGGAAGATCCCCATTGGCGCGTGTGGCGTTTTCCTCTGTCGAAGATGGGTTCGGTCCCTCGGCCCTCTGAAAGCTAAGTGGAGGCACGGGGGCTGGGGAGGGGCCGGGAGTCGCAGGGACGGGGGGTTTAGCTCCGCTAAGGGCAAGGGCCGTCCAGTAAGCAGGTGGGGCGGTGCGTGGTGTCAAAGGGAAGATGTGCCTCGTGCCTTTATACTGTGCGCTCGCTCAGCTCAGCGAGCGTGTGTTTTCTTGTGTTGCTGTAGATGCTGAGGAGGAACCCGGTGATGCTGGAATATCCCTGTCAGCGCACGTGGCGTTTTCTTCTGTTGAAGACGGATTCAGTTTCTTGGCCCTCTGAAAGCTAAGTGGAGGCTGGGGGCCTGGGAAGGGGCTGAAAACTGCGGGGAGGGGGGTTAAGTTCCGTTCGGGGCAAGGGTTATCCGGGAACAGTCTCCCTTGGGCAGGTGAAGGGTCCAGGGAATTTCACAGCGCGATGCCAGCGTGCGCCGGGCAGGGCAGCTCCAGCCAACGTCTGCGTCGCTGTGTAGTTCGGGAAGCCTGCCTTGCGCCCGTGTGACGATCCTGGGGTCTCATCCCGTTCGAGGGACACAAAAGTTTACTCAGGTGCCATTCCGGGATCTGTAACGCCGGTGCCGATTGGCGTAGCGCCAATTGGGTGCCGGTTCTGTCGTATCAGCAGTTGAAAGCGTGGCAGGTCCTTGCGTTTTGGATGTTTCTGGTCAGTTGTGTGTTATGGCGTCGTTGAGGGCTGCGTTGGCAGCTCTGCTCTCTACCCATCCAGTCTTGGGGACTGGCACTTCTTCCCAGCACCTCGAAGCGTTTGCGCCAGTGCCGCCGTCTCTGTGTGTTTGCGCCAGTGCCGCCGTCTCTGTGTGTTTGCGCCAGTGCCGCCGCCTCTGTGTGTGTTTGCGCCAGTGCCGCCGCCTCTGTGTGTGTTTGCGCCAGTGCCGCCGTCTCTGTGTGTGTTTGCGCCAGTGCCGCCGTCTCTGTGTGTGTTTGCGCCAGTGCCGCCGTCTCTGTGTGTGTTTGCGCCAGTGCCGCCGTCTCTGTGTGTGTTTGCGCCAGTGCCGCCGTCTCTGTGTGTGTTTGCGCCAGTGCCGCCGTCTCTCTGTGTGTTTGCGCCAGTGCCGCCGTCTCTGTGTGTGTTTGCGCCAGTGCCGCCGTCTCTGTGTGTGTTTGCGCCAGTGCCGCCGTCTCTCTGTGTGTTTGCGCCAGTGCCGCCGTCTCTCTGTGTGTTTGCGCCAGTGCCGCCGTCTCTGTGTGTGTTTGCGCCAGTGCCGCCGTCTCTGTGTGTGTTTGCGCCAGTGCCGCCGTCTCTGTGTGTGTTTGCGCCAGTGCCGCCGTCTCATAAGAGGCCGTGACGTTCGGCTCCTTTTTATTCTGGTGTTGCAGCAGGGGCTCCTTGCCTTCCCACTGCCTCCCTGCAGGTTGTTTTGATCGATGCCATGTCTCTTCTTGGAGTTGTTGAACATTTTTGGTGCTGTTTCAGTCATGTGGTCTATCACGTTCTGTGGAGTCTTGTTGTGCACATGTGCATGTTGGGTGGGAGCTGTTGTGCCCAGAGTTGTAGAGTCAGGGGTGGGTGGACTGAGCTCTAGGTGTCCACCGTTAATTTGTTGACATATTAAATTGCGTAGGCAAAGTTTGTACGATCATCTGGCACGGAGTTGCGATGGGTAGGAGGGTGGACATTCCCTGTACTGGTGTTTTACAGTTCATACTCAAGACTGTTGTTAACTCATGTTTTCTGTAGTGTGATGTTTTTTCAGAGTATTCTAACTTTTCTTTTTTTTTTTTTTAGGTGACCACATTGTTAATATGACTGTAAATAGTATCTACAGCTGCACAAATCAACTACCTGTCTGAGGTCAGTACAAAGGATCCTCTGAGAATCAAGAAGACCCCAGAGTCAGCTGTTGCTATTGGACTGTATTGTCACTTTTCCATGTGACAGATGGGACCTGAGACACCAATGTGATGTTTACCGAGTTCACTTTATTGTCGGACTTTATACAAAGCTGCCCTCTCCACGTGCCTTGCAACAATGTGATTGGTTGTATCACGTGCTATACAATAACGTGATAGGCTGCATGCACTGTCCACGTGCTCTGCACACGTGTGTCTGGCGCTTGCTCGTTCACTGTTACCTTCTTATGGGGCTCCTTTTGTTTCTCTTGTCTCTGGCTTCACCTCTCAGCCAGGCTGGCGACAACCCCATCCCCCCGGGGCGGGGGGGGGACTCTGCCTCGCTATCTCCCCCTCGTTAATATTTTATTAAATAAAAAATACCCTGTATTTCACACTGTCTTCAAAGCACACAGATTAAGAACATTAAGGCTAATATAATTACAATTAACAAGTACAGTTCCATTTTCAATATTCCTTTTAACCAGCAGGGTATCCAACTCAGAAAACCCAACATCTTCTGTTATTTTAATGTTCAGCAAATCTTCTATCTTATGAAGAGTTTGGTTGTATGTGTTGTTTGAAATTAAAATATAGCTGTGACCATGGCCCATAACACGAAATTAATCGCTGCTCTGTTTTACAAAGTGGTGTGACAATCTTGAAGCACTGCCCCCCATGCTTAGCAGAACTAAGACCTTGTTATGCCTTAAACATCTGGTTTTTGATACGTGGGGAGGAAGAGAGAGATGACACCTCATCTTATCTTTCCCAAAGTTTTATGGCTATGAAGGCAGACGCCTTGGAAGATAAGGACAATTATCAGTGTTGCCGTGAAAGGTTTCACGGCCTAATTGGGATGATAGAGATGAACCATCTGTCGAACAGCCAACTACCAGAAGAGACCACGAACCAACAGCTACCCCTGACGGGCAAGACATCTCGCTTCTGCTCAGTACCGTGAACTTCTCCTAGTTTGAAGACCCCAGAGCCATTTCCAGAAGAGTCTTCCTAATTAGCAGGAAGAGCGAGCAGAGGGAGGAGATGAGCCGCCTTCTACTATCTTGCATGTAAATGAACCGGCTTATTAAACAACCTCACGTACGATACAGGTCACCAGCATGTAAATCTTCAACGCGTCCCCCACTCCAGAGGTCGTCACAGGACCGACGTGCCTGTGGAGTGGTCATATCTTACTCTTTGTCTCTCTCTCTCTGCCTTTCTTTTTCTGATATCTTAGTTTTCCTCTTCTCTCTCTCTCTCCCTTTTCCTTACAATGGTATTTATATGTTTAAGTTCTGCTGCTAAAGTCTTGTTAAGTTTCGCATTACAGTTACTAATTGTTGCCAATCCACTGCTTTTAGAAGGGTTTTTGCTGACAATGTATTGATAAGTTTTGTGCTATTGTAACATACTTTTGCCAAGTCACTGATTGCTGTAATTTGTATACCACCACATGCTTCTAGTAAATTCATAATTGGACCCCCGCAGCCATCGTCTGTCATTCATTTCACATTGCCGCTCAACACCTTTGAGGTTAAGGGTTGTCATAATTGTAGTAAGTTTCTTATTTGTTCGCTAGGGAAGGTCTCACCTGCTTCATTGAGATCCACAAATGTTTATGGTTACCTGTAGAAACACAAGCATATCCCCTTCCCCAGGTTATTAATCATGTAGGACCTTCCCATTGTTGCGTTGTCCGATTAAACACACTATAACCTTAAGTACATTCTTGGGCAAGTCTCTGACATTTTTTATATGGTGCATAAGAACAGGTTCCATTTTAGTCTCACTTTTAGGGTTCAGCCAGTTCAGCACATGCAGTCCCTTTATCAAAACCTCTTCTGGACTGAGACCAATTCCCCCTTGTTTTTTCAAAACACACGAAAGACTTTTCAGGGTGCCCTGTGCATGCTCGATAATTGCCTGGACAATAGAACTATAAGGGACACCAAACAGGTGTTGTACATTCCACCGGACGAGGAAGGTTGCAAGTGTGTCAGAAGGATATGGGAGACCATTATCTGTTTTGATCTGTGTAGGAACACCCGTGACAGCAAAAGCTCGTAATAAATAACGCTTCACCGCTTTTGCATTTGCTGAGGACTCCCGCAGCAGTCCTGAACAGGTATCTACGATCGCACTAATGTACTTTTGTCGGCCAAACGGTGCAAATTCAGTAATATCAGTTAGCCGTAACTGGCCTGGCTGCGAGCCCCGAGGATTCACTCCTTTTTGTCGCAAAGGCATTATGCGGGCACAATCGGGACAAGCTGTAACAACAGATGGAGCTTGTTCCTCGGTCAGCGCAAACCGCTCTTGGAGCGATGCTGAGGATAGACGGAAGTACTCGTGAGCCTGTCTGGCTTGTTCAAAAGGAGATACTTCTGTCACTGCTCTAATTTGTCTATAACGTTGTTTCCCTCAACTAGACCACCTGGTAGGTTAGAGTGGCTTTTTATATGCATTATAAACACTGGCAGTGTCCTATAATCTAACACATTCCACAAATCTAACAATGCTTCAATAAACAAGGCATTGGAAACTCGCCTCAAAAGCGCTCTACGTAGTCTTTGTATAACTCCCACAACATAAAGAGAATCTGCTACCGGATTAATTGAGCAGTTATGCCATTTTTGTAACGCTGCTAAGCGTATCGAGGGCAGTTTCTTTTAACATGCCCCGTCTGTACGCAAGTAAAACACGCTAGGCCGTCACAAGAAGGGCTTCGGCCTTTCATCGCCGGCTAAAAACGCTGCAGCCGAACCCTCAGCGTCGGCTCCAGCGTGTATTTTTGCCTTTTCTACCTCCCGTTGCATAATCGGTACCCGTGTACAAGCTTCCACCGTCTCCGCCTGAGAAGCTGTTTTTCCCAAGCCGGCTAATATCTGTCGGTATTGAGTGTTTGCATTTGTCATGGCCAAATCTTTCCCCACCGCAGCTTTTGCCTCTGGAGTCAGGTTAGGAGAAGCATCTATAGCTTCTTTTAAACGGTCCACAAACTTATATACGGCTCCCCAGGATCCTGCTTTATTGTAGAATAGGGTGGTACAGGGTTACCTATATTTGGTAATTCCTTCACTGCCATCACAGCAAGCCCTCGCCGCAAAATCCTCGGAGGAAGCGCCACCCCAGCGGCACCATCCGCATATCGCCACGATCCGGTGATCGGTCCATGCTAGCTAATCGCAATGGATCATCAGCTGGTAAAGGAACATTTTCTAATACTGCCAATTCCACCTTCCCCTGCCACTTGTCCAAGAACAGCAAATACCCCACTGGGGGAAGCAATAACTCTATCAATGCCTTAATATCTGTTGGAGTTTGTATTCACCCCTTGAAAAATGAATCCATTAGCCGCATCACACGCCTGTTATCCATACCATATCGCATAACCGCAGTTTGCGATCGCTTAACCGTTTTCCAATCAAAGGGCGACCACTGCCTTTGTCCTCTGTTATTTACGTGCGCTGGCATCGATGTAATACCGCCAGGTAACATAATCCCTTCAACGGTCGCATCCCCGACTACCCATTGTGAGCCTTGCCCTGCATTACGAGAGTCATCTCGAGGAGTATCTCTACCCTGATGCATAGGGGCAGCACCCAAATTATCATTACTATCACTCCTACACAATTCCCTTGTCTTTCCCTGCAGATCAGTAAGTCGTCGCATGTTTGTAAACAGATCTGCTGACCCAGTCTCCAGCCCTTTTCCATATCGCGCTCTCAAATATTCATCCGCTTCTCTTACAGAAGCACAGACCACATCCCATCCTCTGCACATTGTCCAGCCCATTTATGTATTTGCTCCTTTTTAATACGGAGCTCCTCAGGAGCGATGTGCAATTCCGCCCCTCCCGTTCCCGTTTTCCCCGTTTTTCACATTCCCTGCCAATCGCCTCTAACCCATCCCTAATTGCGTATGATGCCTTTTTACATGCTATTAACCACGAAGTTTTGCCATTACTGCCATCTGATGGTTTCCTAGCTTTTAAAACTTCCTGCATCTGCTCTCCTGCCATCTCAGTCAGTCACTCAGGCTCCGCACACGGCTCTCCTCCCGGAAGTCAGGGCGAATCTGCGGCGCTCCGTCCCGGCGCTCCATCGGGTCCTCCGGCAAAGGCCCGTCAGCTGGATTAACTCGTCCTGGCTCGTCGAAACTTGCCGGTTGCTGCCGTTCATCTTCGTAGGCAGGCGACGGCTCAAAGGGTGCAGCGGGTATAATTTGCTCTCTGCTCCAGAACTCCAAATGTGATACGGGACATACCAGGGGTATCGATTTTTCGGAGTTCTCGGAGCAGGGGCAGCTCGCGGCAGGCGGCTCCGAGGGGACGGCACACGCTTCCGGCTCCCCCGAGACATCCTCCGTCGGCCGCCTGACCCCCCGCCGCCAGGGTCCGGCGAGGTCGCGGGCCTCGCGGCTCCCCCTCGTGACCGCTTCCCACAGTTCAGTCCCTATCTCCTCCAACGTACCGGGAGAAAAAATCCGTCCGTCGATGGGACACTCCCCTTCCGCTGGGCCAATAGTAAAAGACGCCCCACCGCTTCTTTTTCCAAAAATCTTCCTGTTCGTGCAGCCAGCCGCAGAATACTTTTCACTCTTACTTTTTCTTCCACAGATGCCGCGTTTCCCACGCCGCCCGATTCCCTGTAGATCTTTTCTTTTCTTTTGTCACTAGGTCACGGTTGTGAAGAATTTGAGAGAATGCGTCATATTAAGTTGTCCGATCCTTCAGAATCTATGTATAGTACTTCAGACAAACTGAAACAGTACGTTAATAAGATGGTCCTAGCAGAATTAGGGTTTGACAAATGGTTTAAAAGCTTGGAAATAGCTGGGTAGCTGTTTGATCTTATTAATTACAATTACATATAATGCAGTTATGCTGCAGCATACAACATGTGATTAATGACATAAGTACGGCTTATTTCAAAGATGAATCAGCGCGTTGTAAACAAGGCCCGGCCGGTTCAAAGACAAAATGGGGGCATCGTGAGAGATTCGAGGGATTTTCTTGAAGTCAATGTGTGGATGGGTTTCTATTAGATGGAGATTTGTTACTGAACTAGCCAGGCCCCCAGGAATTTCAAGGCCATCTCAGAAAGCCGAAAACACGACGTAAATCAACAGACCTATCAACAGCGAGACTCGGGCGCGTGGACGGCTGTCGAACATAGACAATATCCAATCAGCTAACGCACGCTCGGAGCGTGGACGCGTGATCAGGACATAACCGCATATATCAGGAGGCTTATTTCTGTAATAAATGGCTTTGTGTGAATTCATATGGGTTTGTGTGGAGTCCGTGATTTTTCGCCCTCGCAGGGGGCTCACCCCTTGCCCCCCAGTCCGTTAAAGTAATGGATTTTACTGCTGTCGCTGCTCTCTGGGGGACAGGGCTGGGGTGCTGTTTGGGGACACAGCCCCATCCCTGGTGTTGAAAGCGAGGGCTCGGGGGGGCTGGGGGCAGAGTCTATAGGGGCTAGGGGACACCCAAAGGATGTCATGGGGACCCTGGTTTTCGGGAGCCAAGGATACAGTGGGGGACCCCTCTGACCTTTTGGCCTTTAGTGACCTTTTGACCTGTGGTGACCTTTTGACCTCAGAAGACCTTTTGACCTCAGGTGACCCTTTGACCTCAGGTGAGCTTTTGACCTCTGGTGACCTTTGACATTTGTGGTCCTTTGATCCCATGACCTTCCACCTCAGACCCTGGACCTTTGACACTAGACCTTTGACCACTGCATTTTGAGCCTGATCCCCTGACCATCTACATGTGCCCTTTCAGCTATGACCCTTGACATATGTCTCTTGACCTCAGACCCTTCAGTGCTGACCTCTGACATTTGACACTTACCTCTGACCCCTTTTATAGGGAATTTCAATACACAATTTTATTAGTAATATAATTATTTCTATCTATTGCCTAGGAAATCTAGGTTGAAATCTGTATTTAGTCACATTGCAAGTGCCATAGCAGTAATAAAGTGCAGGTGCTGTCATTTCTAGTGAGATTCCAGGTGATTTGATAAGGTGGTGGGAGGGGCCGGGGTGATTGACCCCTCCCCTTTCCCAGGGGATTGTGGGAAGGGGTGGGCGGGGCTCAGGGTATTTGAGCCCCAGTCCCCAGGTAGGGAGCTCATTCGGCTCCAGGACCCCTTCGGTGCCGGTTCTCTGTCGCTCCTTCGGCAGCCGGCAGGTTTTGAGCCGTTTAAGCTACGTGGGCAGCCGTCTCAGGAGAAGCGGAGGAGTCCCTTTGAGGTGTGAGCTTCGGGCGCAGGAAAGGTTCAGTAGCAGCTGTAGTAGAAAGTTGGTTTGTCATTATGTTTTATTTGTTAATTCAGTCCCAGGTGCTTTGCATTTTCCAATAATTCCTGACCACGATGAAGATGGAGTGTTGTTTTTTGGTTTGTATTGCTGTATTAATAGCTGTTAACATAATCTCTTCTCCTAGAAGAGTGTCTTGTCTCCAGAACCTTTGCAGCGGTCCCCGGTAGGTCATTCAAACGTACCTCCTGGAACTCAGCCAAGGTGAGCAATGACTTGTAGGCTAGTACCGATAAATGTTATTTGGGTGCCTAATCGTACGCATGTCCTTGCTTTCCTTATTGTAGGTGATGATGGAGGAAGTGACAGCTGCAGGAAGATCACAGCCCACGTCGTGTTTTCCTCTGTTGAAGATGGATTCGGTCCCTCGGCCCTCTAAAAGTTAAGTGGAGGCACGAGGGCTGGGAAGGGGCTGGGAACTGCAGGGAGGGTTTTAAGTTCTGAGACAGAGAAGGGCAGTCCAGGAGCAGTCCCCTTTGGGCAGAGAAGTGGGGTCAGGGAACTTTATAGTGCCACGCCGGCGCGTGCCGGGCAGGGCAGCTCCAGCCCGCGTCTGTTGTGGTGTAGTTCGGGAAGCCCGCTTCGTGCCTGTCAGACGATCTCGGGGTATCGTTGTGCTCCAGGGGCACGAAAGTCATTTCAAGCGCCATCCTGGGGTCCGGAAAGCCGGTGCCGATCGACGTAGCGCCGATCGGCTGCTGGTTTTCTTGAATCAGCAGTCAAAAGGGTACACGGTTCTTGCATCTTGAACGCTTTTGGTCAGTTGTGTTTTATGGTGTAGTTCTGGGCTGCAACAGCAGCTCTGCTCTCTACCCATCCAGTCTAAGGGACTGGCACTTCTTCCCAGCATCTTGAAGGTTTTAGGTCTTGTAGCAGCTTCTCGTATTTGCGCCGTCTCTGCGTGTTTGCGCCAGTGCCGCCGTCTCATAAGGGGCCGTGACGTTCGGCTCTCATTTTTCTGGGGTTGCAGTAGAGGCTCCTCGCCTCATCACTGCCTCCCCGCAGGTTATTTTTACTGTTGCCGTCTCTGGTTCGGAGTCATTTTTGTTGCGGAGCATTTTTGGTGTTATTGCTGTCGGGTCATCTATAATGTTGCGTGGAGCATCTGTCTAAGCACGTGCGCGTTTGGCTCGGAGCTGCTCTGCCCGGAGGTGTAGAGTCAGGAGCGGGCGGACTGAGTTTAGGAGTCCACGATTGATCTGTGGACACGTTATCCTGCGTAGGCAGAGGTTGTGCGGTCATCTGGGACGGAGTAGCCGTGGGCAGGGGGGCAGACAGTCCGTTCCCCAGTGGTTTTTGGGACTCAATTAGACCTTGTTGTGGGATTCCTGAATAGAAAGCAGACCTGTGGAACGGTCAAGCTGTTGATGAGCTCCTGGGTAACTTGTTGAATACCTTGATTTCAGATGCAGAGGGACAACTCGGCACGAACGAGCGACGGAGGAGGCGAGCCGAGCGCCGTAAGCAAGCGGGTCGGTGCGTGGTGGGAGCAGGAAGCTGTGCCGTGTGGCTCTATCTGAGTTTGGTCGTTTCTCTCTTTTCTAGGCGTGAAGCAGAGTGGAAAGCTGGGTATCGGCAGCGCAGCTCCTCTGGCAAGGTGAGCACGGAGCCGTGGTAGGGGCGAGCAGGAGCGTGGGGCCAGGGATTCGTTCAAAGAGATACAGTTCTTTTGTTTCTCGCCGTCTGAGGCGTCACCAGCGATGAGGGTTTGTGACCGCGCCCGCGGCACGGAACGCCGTGGAACTAAGCGGGAGGCGGGTGTCGCGGACGGGGTCGGAGTCTACCCCACGGCACCGTGTGCCGGCAAGGCTTAGCGAGCGTGTGCTTTCTCGTGTTCCTGTAGATGTTGAAGGGGAACCCGGCGACGCAGGAAGATCCCCGTTAGCGCGCGTGGCGTTTTCCTCTGCCGAAGATGGGTTCGGTCCCTCGGCCCTCTGAAAGCTAAGTGGAGGCACGGGGGCTGGGGAGGGGCCGGGAATCGCAGGGACGGGGGGTTTAGCTCCGCTAAGGGCAAGGGCCGTCCAGTAAGCAGGTGGGGCGGTGCGTGGTGTCAAAGGGAAGATGTGCCTCGTGCCTTTATACTGTGCGCTCGCTCTGCTCAGCGAGCGTGTGTTTTCTTGTGTTGCTGTAGATGCTGAGGAGGAACCCGGTGATGCTGGAATATCCCTGTCAGCGCACGTGGCGTTTTCTTCTGTTGAAGACGGATTCAGTTTCTTGGCCCTCTGAAAGCTAAGTGGAGGCTGGGGCCTGGGAAGGGGCTGAAAACTGCAGGGAGGGGGGTTAAGTTCAGTTCGGGGCAAGGGTTCTCCGGGAACAGTCTCCCTTGGGCAGGTGAAGGGTCCAGGGAATTTCACAGCGCGATGCCAGCGTGCGCCGGGCAGGGCAGCTCCAGCCAACGTCTGCGTCGCTGTGTAGTTCGGGAAGCCTGCCTTGCGCCTGTGTGACGATCCTGGGGTCTCATCGTGTTCGAGGGACACAAAAGTTTACTCGGGTGCCATTCCGGGATTTGTAACACCGGTGCCGATCGGGCGCTGGTTTTCTGGTGTCGGCAGCCGAAAGCGTGGCGGGTTCTTGCCTTTCGGCCGTTTCTGGTCAGGGCTGATTGTGGCGTTGTCCTGGGCTGTGCCGGCAGCTCTAGCCATCCAGTCTCAGGGACTGGAACTTCAAGATGCTGGGAAGAAGTTCTTAGGTTTTTCATCAGCTTCTCGTTTGGTTGCGACGTCTCTGCTCGGTTGTGGCGCTGCCGCCGTCTCGTCAGGAGCCGTGACGTCGGGCTCCTTTTCCGTTTGAGGATGCAGGAGAGGCTCCTCTCCTCCCCGTAGATTATTGGGATCGATGCCCTTCTGGTCTCGGAGCGTCGTGTTCGTCGTGGAGCGTTTTTGGCGCTGTGGCCGTCGCGTGGTCTATAAGGTTCTGCGGAGCGTCTGTCGGCCCGGGTGCGCGTTTGGCTCGGAGCTGCTCTGCCCGGACGCGTAGAGGCAGGGGAGGGTGGACGGAGCTCTGGCGGTCCCCGGTTCACCTGCTGACGCGTTGAATTGCGTGGGCAGAGGCGGTGCGGTCATCTGGGATGGAGTGGCTGTGGGCAGGGGAGCGGACAGTCTGTTCCCCAGTGGTTTTTGGGACTCAATTAGACCTTCTTGTGGGATTCCTGAATAGAAAGCAGACCTGTGGAACGGTCAAGCTGTTGATGAGCTCCTGGGTAACTTGTTGAATACCTTGATTTCAGATGCAGAGGGACAACTCAGCACGAACGAGCGACGGAGGAGGCGAGCCGAGCGCCGTAAGCAAGCGGGTCGGTGCGTGGTGGGAGCAGGAAGCTGTGCCGTGTGGCTCTAGCTGAGTTTGGTCGTTTCTCTCTTTTCTAGCCGTGAAGCAAAGTGGAAAGCTGGGTATCGGCAGCGCAGCTCCTCTGGCAAGGTGAGCACGGAGCCGTGGTAGGGCCGAGCAGGAGCGTGGGGCCGGGGGCTCGTTCAAAGAGCTACAGTTCTTTTGTTTCTCGCCGTCTGAGGCGTCACCAGCGATGAGGGTTTGTGACCGCGCCCGCGGCACGGAACGCCGTGGAACTAAGCGGGAGGCGGGTGTCGCGGAAGGGGTCGGAGTCTACCCCACGGCACCGTGTGCCGGCAAGGCTTAGCGAGCGTGTGCTTTCTCGTGTTCCTGTAGATGTTGAAGGGGAACCCGGCGACGCAGGAAGATCCCCGTTAGCGCGCGTGGCGTTTTCCTCTGCCGAAGATGGGTTCGGTCCCTCGGCCCTCTGAAAGCTAAGTGGAGGCACGGGGGCTGGGGAGGGGCCGGGAGTCGCAGGGATGGGGGGTTTAGCTCCGCTAAGGGCAAGGGCCGTCCAGTAAGCAGGTGGGGCGGTGCATGGTGTCAAAGGGAAGATGTGCCTCGTGCCTTTATACTGTGCGCTCGCTCAGCTTAGCGAGCGTGTGTTTTCTTGTGTTGCTGTAGATGCTGAGGAGGAACCCGGTGATGCTGGAATATCCCTGTCAGCGCACATGGCGTTTTCTTCTGTTGAAGACGGATTCAGTTTCTCGGCCCTCTGAAAGCTAAGTGGAGGCTGGGGGCCTGGGAAGGGGCTGAAAACTGCGGGGAGGGGGGTTAAGTTCCGTTCGGGGCAAGGGTTATCCGGGAACAGTCTCCCTTGGGCAGGTGAAGGGTCCAGGGAATTTCACAGCGCGATGCCAGCGTGCGCCGGGCAGGGCAGCTCCAGCCAACGTCTGCGTCGCTGTGTAGTTCGGGAAGCCTGCCTTGCGCCTGTGTGACGATCCTGGAGTCTCGTTGCTTTCCAGGGGCAGGAAAGGCCTCTCGGGTGCCACCCCGCGATCTGGAACGCCGGTGCCGATCGGCGTAGCGCCGATCGGGCGCTGGTTTTCTGGTGTCGGCAGCCGAAAGCGTGGCGGGTTCTTGCCTTTCGGCCGTTTCTGGTCAGGGCTGATTGTGGCGTTGTCCTGGGCTGTGCCGGCAGCTCTAGCCATCCAGTCTCAGGGACTGGAACTTCAAGATGCTGGGAAGAAGTTCTTAGGTTTTTCATCAGCTTCTCGTTTGGTTGCGCCGTCTCTGCTCGGTTGTGGCGCTGCCGCCGTCTCGTCAGGAGCCGTGACGTCGGGCTCCTTTTCCGTTTGAGGATGCAGGAGAGGCTCCTCGCCTCCCCATAGATTATTGGGATCGATGCCCTTCTGGTCTCGGAGCGTCGTGTTCGTCGTGGAGCGTTTTTGGCGCTGTGGCCGTCGCGTGGTCTATAAGGTTCTGCGGAGCGTCTGTCGGCCCGGGTGCGCGTTTGGCTCGGAGCTGCTCTGCCCGGACGCGTAGAGGCAGGGGAGGGTGGACGGAGCTCTGGCGGTCCCCGGTTAACCTGCTGACGCGTTGAATTGCGTGGGCAGAGGCGGTGCGGTCATCTGGGATGGAGTAGCCGTGGGCAGGGGAGCGGAGGGTCCCCGCGCAGGCGTTTGAGAGCCTCCACGAGAGCTTGGGACGTTATTGCGCCACAGAAAGCAGACCTGTGGGCTGGTCAGGCTGTCGATGGGCTGCTGGGTGACTTGCAGAATCACCTGATTTCAGGAGCAGAGGGACAACTTGGCCCGGAAGAGCGCCGGAGGAGGCGAGCTGTGCGCCGTAAGCAGGTGGGTCGGTGGGTGGTGCCAGAGGGGAGCTGTGCCGTGTGGCTCTAGCTAAGCTCGGTCGTTTCTCTGTTTCCTAGGTGCGAAGCGAAGAGGAAAGCGGGCTGTCGGCAGCTCAGCTCCTCGGGCCAGGTGAGCACGGAGTGCTGGGCCGAAGCGGCAGCTCGTTTCAGGTCCCGTGTTGCTGGCGCGGGTCCGAGCGTCCTTTGGTGGTGTTTTACAGGCGGCAGCTGAGCGTCTCGGCGGTCCGCGGCGTGGCAGTCAAAAGCAAGGGCGGCCGGGTGGGCGAGCGGCCCAGGTAAGGGAGGGCGAGCTGGGACCGTCTGCGGGCAGGCCGTGTTTTCGGGCGGCGTCCGAGCGCGTGCCTCTGGTTTTGCAGGTGCCGCAGACGAGCCGGCAGGGGCGAAGCCGCACGCCGGCCGGCAGCCGAGAAGGTGAGGCGGCGGTGGGCGTGGAGGAGCCCGGTATTGCCCGGTGTCTCGCTTCATCTTTTCCTTCTCGCTTTGCAGGCGCTTTGTGGGCCCTCTGGACCGGGAGGAGCATTTGCGGTGAGCCGGGCTAGGGGCGAGGAGGAGCGTGGGGCCGGGGGCTCGTTCCCGGCGCCACGGTTTTTTTTTGCTTCTCGCCGTCGTAGGCGTCACCAGCGCTGAGGGTTTGTGACCGCGCCAGCGGCAGGACACGCCGACCGGACCGCCCTGGAGCTCAGCAGGAGGTGGGTGTCGCGGACGGACTCGGCGTTTGCCCCGCGGCGCCGTGTGCCGGCGTGGCTTAGCGAGCGTGTGCTTTCTCGTGCTCCTGCAGGCGCTGAAGAGGAACCCGGCGACGCGGGAAGACGGCCGTTGGCGCACGTGGCGTTTTCCTCTGCCGAAGATGGGTTCGGTCCCTCGGCCCTCTGAAAGCTAAGTGGAGGCGCGAGGGCTGGGAAGGGGCCGGGAATGGCAGGGCCGGGGGGTTTAGCTCTGCTAAGGGCAAGGGCCGTCCAGGAACCGCGCCCTTGGCGCGGGTCAAGGGCCCGGGGACCTTTACCGTGCGATGCCAGCGTGTGCCGGGCAGGGCAGCTCCAGCCTGCGTCTGCGTTGTGGTGTAGTTGGGGAAGCCTGCCTTGCGCCCGTCAGACGATCCTGGGGTCTCGTTGCGTTCCAGGGGCACGGAAGGCCTCTCGGGTGCCACCCCGGGATCTGGAACGCCGGTGCCGATTGGGCGCTGGTTTGCTGGTGTCGGCAGCCGAAAGCGTGGCGGGTTCTTGCCTTTCGGCCGCTTCTGTTCAGGGCTGATTGTGGCGTTGTCCTGGGCTGTGCCGGCAGCTGTGCTCTCTACCCGTCCAGTCTAAGGGACTGGCACTTCTTCCCAGCATCTTGAAGGTTTTAGGTCTTGTAGCAGCTTCTCGTATTTGCGCCGTCTCTGTGTGTTTGCGCCAGTGCCGCCGTCTCTGTGTGTGTTTGCGCCAGTGCCGCCGTCTCTGCGTGTTTGCGCCAGTGCCGCCGTCTCATAAGAGGCCGTGACGTTCGGCTCTCATTTTTCTGGGGTTGCAGTAGAGGCTCCTTGCCTCACCACTGCCTCCCCGCAGGTTATTTTTATCATTGCCGTCTCTGGTTCGGAGTCATTTTTGTTGCGGAGCATTTTTGGTGTTATTGCTGTCGGGTCGTCTATAATGTTGCGTGGAGCATCTGTCTAAGCACGTGCGCGTTTGGCTCGGAGCTGCTCTGCCCGGAGGTGTAGAGTCAGGAGCGGGCGGACTGAGTTTAGGAGTCCACGATTGATCTGTGGACACGTTATCCTGCGTAGGCAGAGGTTGTGCGGTCATCTGGGACGGAGTAGCCGTGGGCAGGGGAGCGGACAGTCCGTTCCCCAGTGGTCTTTGGGACTCAATTAGACCTTCTTGTGGGATTCCTGAATAGAAAGCAGACCTGTGGAACGGTCAAGCTGTTGATGAGCTCCTGGGTAACTTGTTGAATACCTTGATTTCAGATGCAGAGGGACAACTCAGCACGAACGAGCGACGGAGGAGGCGAGCCGAGCGCCGTAAGCAAGCGGGTCTGTGCGTGGTGGGAGCAGGAAGCTGTGCCGTGTGGCTCTAGCTGAGTTTGGTCGTTTCTCTCTTTTCTAGGAGTGAAGCAGAGTGGAAAGCTGGGTATCGGCAGCGCAGCTCCTCTGGCACGGTGAGCACGGAGCCGTGGTAGGGGCGAGCAGGAGCGTGGGGCCAGGGATTCGTTCAAAGAGCTACAGTTCTTTGTTTCTCGCCGTCTGAGGTGTCACCAGCGATGAGGGTTTGTGACCGCGCCCGCGGCACGGAACGCCGTGGAACTAAGCGGGAGGCGGGTGTCGCAGAAGGGGTCGGAGTCTACCCCACGGCACCGTGTGCCGGCAAGGCTTAGCGAGCGTGTGCTTTCTCGTGTTCCTGTAGACGCTGAAGAGGAACCCGGCGACGCAGGAAGATGCCCCTTGGCGCGCGTGGCGTTTTCCTCTGCCGAAGATGGGTTCGGTCCCTCGGCCCTCTGAAAGCTAAGTGGAGGCACGGGGGCTGGGGAGGGGCCGGGAGTCGCAGGGACGGGGGGTTTAGCTCCGCTAAGGGCAAGGGCCGTCCAGTAAGCAGGTGGGGCGGTGCGTGGTGTCAAAGGGAAGATGTGCCTCGTGCCTTTATACTGTGCGCTCGCTCTGCTCAGCGAGCGTGTGTTTTCTTGTGTTGCTGTAGATGCTGAGGAGGAACCCGGTGATGCTGGAATATCCCTGTCAGCGCACGTGGCGTTTTCTTCTGTTGAAGACGGATTCAGTTTCTTGGCCCTCTGAAAGCTAAGTGGAGGCTGGGGTCTGGGAAGGGGCTGAAAACTGCAGGGAGGGGGGTTAAGTTCCGTTCGGGGCAAGGGTTCTCCGGGAACAGTCTCCCTTGGGCGGGTGAAGGGTCCAGGGAATTTCACAGCGCGATGCCAGCGTGCGCCGGGCAGGGCAGCTCCAGCCAACGTCTGTGTCACTGTGTAGTTCGGGAAGCCTGCCTTGCGCCTGCGTGACGATCCTGGGGTCTCATCCCGTTCGAGGGACACAAAAGTTTACTCGGGTGCCATTCCGGGATCTGCAACGCTGGCGCCAATTGGCGTAGCGCCAATTGGGTGCCGGTTCTGTCGTATCAGCAGTTGAAAGCGTGGCAGGTCCTTGCGTTTTGGATGTTTCTGGTCAGTTGTGTGTTATGGCGTCGTTGAGGGCTGCGTTGGCAGCTCTGCTCTCTACCCATCCAGTCTTGGGGACTGGCACTTCTTCCCAGCATCTTGAAGCGTTTGCGCCAGTGCCGCCGTCTCTGTGTGTTTGCGCCAGTGCCGCCGTCTCTGTGTGTGTTTGCGCCAGTGCCGCCGTCTCTGTGTGTTTGCGCCAGTGCCGCCGTCTCTGTGTGTGTTTGCGCCAGTGCCGCCGTCTCTGTGTGGTTTGCGCCAGTGCCGCCGTCTCTGTGTGTGTTTGCGCCAGTGCCGCCGTCTCTGTGTGGTTTGCGCCAGTGCCGCCGTCTCTGTGTGGTTTGCGCCAGTGCCGCCGTCTCTGTGTGGTTTGCGCCAGTGCCGCCGTCTCTGTGTGTGTTTGCGCCAGTGCCGCCGTCTCTGTGTGTGTTTGCGCCAGTGCCGCCGTCTCTGTGTGTGTTTGCGCCAGTGCCGCCGTCTCTGTGTGTGTTTTGCGCCAGTGCCGCCGTCTCTGTGTGTTTTGCGCCAGTGCCGCCGTCTCTGTGTGTGTTTTGCGCCAGTGCCGCCGTCTCTGTGTGTGTTTGCGCCAGTGCCGCCGTCTCATAAGAGGCCGTGACGTTCGGCTCCTTTTTTTTCTGGGGTTGCAGTAGAGGCTCCTCGCCTCACTGGCTTAGCGAGCGCGTGCTTTCTCGTGCTCCTGCAGGCGCTGAAGGGGAACCCGGCGACGCGGGAAGACGGCCGTTGGCGCAAGTGCCGTTTTCCTCTGCCGAAGATGGGTTCGGTCCCTCGGCCGCTTCTGGTCAGGGGTGTTTGCGGCGTTGACCTGCGCTGTGCCGGCAGCCGTGCTCTCTACCCATCCAGTCTCAGGGACTGGCACTTCTTCCCAGCATCTTGAAGGTTTTAGCGTTTGCCGCAGCTTTTTGCGCTGGTGTTGCTCTCTCTGTTTGTTGTGGCGGTGCCATTTCATAAGGGACCGTGGAGTTCTGTTCCTTTTTATTCTGGTGTTGCAGCAGAGGCTCCTTGCCTTCCCACTGCCTCCCTGCAGGTTGTTTTGATCGATGCCATGTCTCTTCTTGGAGTTGTTGAACATTTTTGGTGCTGTTTCAGTCATGTGGTCTATCACGTTCTGTGGAGTCTTGTTGTGCACATGTGCGTGTTGGGTGGGAGCTGTTGTGCCCAGAGTTGTAGAGTCGGGGTGGGTGGACTGAGCTCTAGGTGTCCACCGTTAATTTGTTGACATATTAAATTGCGTAGGCAAAGTTTGTACGATCATCTGGCACGGAGCTGCGATGGGTAGGAGGGTGGACATTCCCTGTACTGGTGTTTTACAGTTCATACTCAAGACTGTTGTTAACTAATGTTTTCTGTAGTGTGATGTTTTTTCAGAGTATTCTAACTTTTCTTTTTTTTTTTTTAGGTGACCACATTGTTAATATGACTGTAAATAGTATCTACAGCTGCACAAATCAACTACCTGTCTGAGGTCAGTACAAAGGATCCTCTGAGAATCAAGAAGACCCCAGAGTCAGCTGTTGCTATTGGACTGTATTGTCACTTTTCCATGTGAGAGATGGGACCTGAGACACCAATGTGATGTTTACCGAGTTCACTTTATTGTTGGACTTTATACAAAGCTGCCCTCTCCACGTGCCTTGCAACAGTGTGATTGGTTGTATCACGTGCTATACAATAACGTGATAGGCTGCACGCACTGTCCACGTGCTCTGCACACGTGTGTCTGGCGCTTGCTCGTTCACTGTTACCTTCTTATGGGGCTCCTTTTGTTTCTCTTGTCTCTGGCTTCACCTCTCAGCCAGGCTGGCGACAACCCCATCCCCCCGGGGCGGGGGGGGGACTCTGCCTCGCTATCTCCCCCTCGTTAATATTTTATTAAATAAAAAATACCCTGTATTTCACACTGTCTTCAAAGCATACAGATTAAGAACATTAAGGCTAATATAATTACAATTAACAAGAACAGTTCCATTTTCAATATTCCTTTTAACCAAACAGGGTATCCAACTCAGAAAACCCAACATCTTCTGTTATTTTCATGTTCTGCAAATCTTCTATCTTATGAAGAGTTTGGTTGTATGTGTTGTTTGAACTTAAAATATAGCTGTGACCATGGCCCATAACACAAAATCAATCGCTGCTCTGTTTTACAAAGTGGTGTGACAATCTTGAAGCACTGCCCCCCATGCTTAGCAGAACTAAGACCTTGTTATGCCTTAAACATCTGGTTTTTGTTACGTGGGGAGGAAGAGAGAGATGACACCTCATCTTATCTTTCCCAAAGTTTTATGGCTATGAAGGCAGACGCCTTGGAAGATAAGGACAATTGACAGTGTTGCCGTGAAAGGTTTCACGGCCTAATTGGGATGATAGAGATGAACCATCTGTCGAACAGCCAACTACCAGAAGAGACCACGAACCAACAGCTACCCCTGATGGGCAAGACATCTCGCTTCTGCTCAGTACCGTGAACTTCTCCTAGTTTGAAGACCCCAGAGCCGTTCCAGAAGAGTCTTCCTAATTAGCAGGAAGAGCGAGCAGAGGGAGGAGATGAGCCGCCTTCTACTATCTTGCATGTAAATGAACCGGCTTATTAAACAACCTCACGTACGATACAGGTCACCAGCATGTAAATCTTCAATGCGTCCCCCACTCCAGAGGTCGTCACAGGACCGACGTGCCTGTGGAGTGGTGATATCTTACTCTTTGCCTCTCTCTCTCTGCCTTTCTTTTTCTGATATCTTAGTTTTCCTCTTCTCTCTCTCTCTCCCTTTTCCTTACAATGGTATTTATATGTTTAAGTTCTGCTGCTAAAGTCTTGTTAAGTTTCGCATTACAGTTACTAATTGTTGCCAATCCACTGCTTTTAGAAGGGTTTTTGCTGACAATGTATTGATAAGTTTTGTGCTATTGTAACATACTTTTGCCAAGTCACTGATTGCTGTAATTTGTATACCACCACATGCTTCTAGTAAATTCATAATTGGACCCCCGCAGCCATCGTCTGTCATTCATTTCACATTGCCGCTCAACACCTTTGAGGTTAAGGGTTGTCATAATTGTAGTAAGTTTCTTATTTGTTCGCTAGGGAAGGTCTCACCCGCTTCATTGAGATCCACAAATGTTTATGGTTACCTGTAGAAACACAAGCATATCCCCTTCCCCAGGTTATTAATCATGTAGGACCTTCCCATTGTTGCGTTGTCAGATTAAACACACTATAACCTTAAGTACATTCTTGGGAAAGTCTCTGACATTTTTTATATGGTGCATAAGAACAGGTTCCATTTTAGTCTCACTTTTAGGATTAAGCCAGTTCAGCACATGCAGTCCCTTTATCAAAACCTCTTCTGGACTGAGACCAATTCCCCCTTGTTTTTTCAAAACACACGAAAGACTTTTCAGGGTGCCCTGTGCACGCTCGATAATTGCCCGGACAATAGAACCATAAGGGACACCAAACGGGTGTTGTACATTCCACCGGACGAGGAAGGTTGCAAGTGTGTCAGAACGATAGGGGAGACCATTATCTGTTTTGATCTGTGTAGGAACACCCGTGACAGCAAAAGCTCGTAATAAATAACGCTTCACCGCTTTTGCATTTGCTGAGGACTCCCGCAGCAGTCCTGAACAGGTATCTACGAATGCACTAATGTACTTTTGTCGGCCAGACGGTGCAAATGCAGTAATATCAGTTTGCCGTAACTGGCCTGGCTGCGAGCCCCGAGGATTCACTCCTTTTTGCCGCAAAGGCATTATGCGGGCACAATCGGGACAAGCTGTAACAACAGATGGAGCTTGTTCCTCGGTCAGCGCAAACCGCTTTTGGAGCGATGCTGAGGATAGACGGAAGTACTCGTGAGCCTGTCTGGCTTGTTCAAAAGGAGATACTTCTGTCACTGCTCTAATTTGTCTATAACGTCGTTTCCCTCAACTAGACCACCTGGTAGGTTAGAGTGGCTTTTTATATGCGTTATAAACACTGGCAGTGTCCTATAATCTAACACATTCCACAAATCTAACAATGCTTCAATAAACAAGGCATTGGAAACTCGCCGCAAAAGCGCTCTACGTAGTCTTTGTGTAACTCCCACAACATAAAGAGAATCTCCTACCGGATTAATTGAGCAGTTATGCCATTTTTGTAACGCTGCTAAGCGTATCGAGGGCAGTTTCTTTTAACATGCCCCGTCTGTACGCAAGTAAAACACGCTAGGCCGTCACAAGAAGGGCTTCGGCCTTTCATCGCCGGCTAAAAACGCTGCAGCCGAACCCTCAGCGTTGGCTCGAACATGTATTTTTGCCTTTTCTACCTCCCGTTGCATAATCGGTACCCGTGTACAAGCTTCCACCATCTCCGCCCGAGAAGCTGTTTTTCCCAAGCCGGCTAATATCTGTCGGTATTGAGTGTTTGCATTTGTCATGGCCAAATATTTCCCCACCGCAGCTTTTGCCTCTGGAGTCAGGTTAGGAGAAGCATCTATAGCTTCTTTTAAACGGTCCACAAACTTATATATTGCTCCCCAGGATCCTGCTTTATTGTAGAACAGGGTGGTACAGGGTTACCTATATTTGGTAATTCCTTCACTGCCATCACAGCAAGCCCTCGCCGCAAAACCCTCGGAGGAAGCGCCACCCCAGCGGCACCATCCGCATATCGCCACGATCCGGTGATCGGTCCATGCTAGCTGATTGCAATGGATCATCAGCTGGTAAAGGAACATTTTCTAATACTGCCAATTCCACCTTCCCCTGCCACTTGTCCAAGAACAGCAAATACCCCACTGGGGAAGCAATAACTCTATCAATGGCTTAATATCTGTTGGAGTTTGTATTCACCCCTTGAAAAATGAATCCATTAGCCGCATCACACGCCTGTTATCCATACCATATCGCATAACCGCAGTTTGCGATCGCTCAACCGTTTTCCAATCAAAGGGCGACCACTGCCTTTGTCCTCTGTTATTTACGTGCGCTGGCATCGATGTAATACTGCCAGGTAACATAGTCCCTTCAACGGTCGCATCCCCGACTACCCATTGTGAGCGTTGCCCTGCATTACGAGAGTCATCTCGAGGAGTATCTCTACCCTGATGCATAGGGGCAGCACCCAAATTATCATTACTATCACTCCTATACAATTCCCTTGTCTTTCTCTGCAGATCAGTAAGTCGTCGCATATTTGTAAATAGATCTGCTGACCCAGTCTCCAGCCCTTTTCCATATCGCGCTCTCAAATATTCATCCGCTTCTCTTACAGAAGCACAGACCACATCCCATCCTCTGCACATTGTCTAGCCCATTTATGTATTTGCTCCTTTTTAATACGGAGCTCCTCAGGAGCGATGTGCAATTCCGCCCCTCCCGTTCCCTTTTTCCCCGTTTTTCACATTCCCTGCCAATCGCCTCTAACGCATCCCTAATTGCGTATGATGCCTTTTTACATGCTATCAACCACGAAGTTTTGCCATTACTGCCATCTGATGGTTTCCTGGCTTTTAAAACTTCCTGCATCTGCTCTCCTGCCATCTCAGTAAGTCACTCAGGCTCCGCACACGGCTCTCCTCCCGGAAGTCAGGGCGAATCTGCGGCGCTCCGTCCCGGCGCTCCATCGGGTCCTCCGGCAAAGGCCCGTCAGCTGGATTAACTCGTCCTGGCTCGTCGAAACTTGCCGGTTGCTGCCGTTCGTCTTCGTAGGCAGGCGATGGCTCAAAGGGTGCAGCGGGTCTAATTTGCTCTCTGCTCCAGAACTCCAAATGTGATGCGGGACATACCAGGGGTATCGATTTTTCGGAGTTCTCGGAGCAGGGGCAGCTCGCGGCAGGCGGCTCCGAGGGGACGGCACACGCTTCCGGCTCCCCCGAGACATCCTCCGTCGGCCGCCTGACCCCCCGCCGCCAGGGTCCGGCGAGGTCGCGGGCCTCGCGGCTCCCCCTCGTGACCGCTTCCCACAGTTCGGTCCCGATCTCCTCCCACGTACCGGGAGAAAAAATCCGTCCGTCGATCGGACACTCCCCTTCCGCCGGGCCAATAGTAAAAGACGCCCCACCGCTTCTTTTTCCAAAAATCTTCCTGTTCGTGCAGCCAGCCGCAGAGTACTTTTCACTCTTACTTTTTCTTCCACAGATGCCGCGTTTCCCACGCCGCCCGATTCCCTGTAGATCTTTTCTTTTCTTTTGTCACTAGGTCACGGTTGTGAAGAATTTGAGAGAATGCGTCATATTAAGTTGTCCGATCCTTCAGAATCTATGTATAGTACTTCAGACAAACTGAAACAGCACGTTAATAAGATGGTCCTAGCAGAATTAGGGTTTGACAAATGGTTTAAAAGCTTGGAAATAGCTGGGTAGCTGTTTGATCTTATTAATTACAATTACATATAATGCAGTTATGCTGCAGCATACAACATGTGATTAATGACATAAGTACGGCTTATTTCAAAGATGAATCAGCGCGTTGTAAACAAGGCCCGGCCGGTTCAAAGACAAAATGGGGGCATCGTGAGAGATTCGAGGGATTTTCTTGAAGTCAATGTGTGGATGGGTTTCTATTAGATGGAGATTTGTTACTGAACTAGCCAGGCCCCCAGGAATTTCAAGGCCATCTCAGAAAGCCGAAAACACGACGTAAATCAGCAGACCTATCAACAGCGAGACTCGGGCGCGTGGACAGCTGTCGAACATAGACAATATCCAATCAGCTAACGCACGCTCGGAGCGTGGACGCGTGATCAAGACATAACCGCATATATCAGGAGGCTTATTTCTGTAATAAATGGCTTTGTGTGAATTCATATGGGTTTGTGTGGAGTCCGTGATTTTTCGCCCTCGCAGGGGGCTCACCCCTTGCCCCCCAGTCCGTTAAAGTAATGGATTTTACTGCTGTCGCTGCTCTCTGGGGGACAGGGCTGGGGTGCTGTTTGGGGACACAGCCCCATCCCTGGTGTTGAAAGCGAGGGCTCGGGGGGGCTGGGGGCAGAGTCTATAGGGGCTAGGGGACACCCAAAGGATGTCACGGGGACCCTGGTTTTCGGGAGCCAAGGATACAGTGGGGGACCCCTCTGACCTTTTGGCCTTTAGTGACCTTTTGACCTGTGGTGACCTTTTGACCTCAGAAGACCTCTAGACCTCAGGTGACCCTTTGACCTCAGGTGACCTTTTGACCTCTGGTGACCTTTGACATTTGTGGTCCTTTGATCCCATGACCTTCCACCTCAGACCCTGGACCTTTGACACTAGACCTTTGACCACTGCATTTTGAGTCTGATCCCCTGACCATCTACATGTGCCCTTTCAGCTATGACCCTTGACATATGACTCTTGACCTCAGACCCTTCAGTGCTGATCTCTGACATTTGACACTTACCTGTGACCCCTTTTATAGGGAATTTCAATACACAATTTTATTAGTAATATAATTATTTCTATCTATTCCCTAGGAAATCTAGGTTGAAATCTGTATTTAGTCACATTGCAAGTGCCATAGCAGTAATAAAGTGCAGGTGCTGTCATTTCTAGTGAGATTCCAGGTGATTTGATAAGGGTGGTGGGAGGGGCCGGGGTGATTGACCCCTCCCCTTTCCCAGGGGATTGTGGGAAGGGGTGGGCGGGGCTCAGGGTATTTGAGCCCCAGTCCCCAGGTAGGGAGCTCATTCTGCTCCAGGACCGCTTCGGTGCCGGTTTTCTGTCGCTCCTTCGGCAGCCGGCAGGTTTTGAGCCGTTTAAGCTACGTGGGCAGCCGTCTCAGGAGAAGCGGAGGAGTCCCTTTGAGGTGAGAGCTTCGGGCGCAGGAAGGGTTCAGTAGCAGCTGTAGTAGAAAGTTGGTTTGTCATTGTGTTACATTTGTTGATTCAGTTCCAGGTGCTTTGCATTTTCCGATAATTCCTGAACACGATGAAGATGGAGCATCGGTTATTGTATCTTATTATTTGTCTGCTCCCTAGAAAATGTAAGTTGACCTCCATACTGAGTCTCATTGTAGATGCCATAGCAGTAATAAAGTGCAGGTGCTGTCATTTCTAGTGAGATTCCAGGTGATTTGATAAGGGTCATGGGTGGGGTCTGTGGTGACTGATCCCTCCCCTTTCCTAGGGGATTGTGGGAAGGGGTGGGCGGGGCTCAGGGTATTTGAGCCCCAGTCCTCTGGCAGGGAGCTCATTCCGCTCCAGGACCCCTTCGGTGACGGTTCTCTGTCGCTCCTTCGGCAGTCGGCAGGTTTTGAGCCGTTTAAGCTACGTGGACAGCCGTCTCAGGAGAAGCCGAGGAGTCCCTTTGAGGTGAGAGCTTTGGGCGCAGGAAAGGTTCAGTAGCAGCTGTAGTAGAAAGTTTGTTTGTCATTGTGTTTCATTTGTTGATTCAGTCCCAGGTGCTTTGCATTTTCCAATAATTCCTGACTAGGATGAAGATGGAGTGTTGTTTTTTGGTTTGTATTGCTGTATTAATACCTGTTAATATAATCTCTTCTCCTAGAAGAGCGTCTTGTCTCCAGAACCTTTGCAGCGGTCCCCGGTAGGTCATTCAAACGTACCTCCCGGAACTCAGCCAAGGTGAGCAATGACTTGTAGGCTAGTACCGAAAAATGTTATTTGGGTGCCTAATCGTACGCATGTCCTTGCTTTCCTTATTGTAGGTGATGATGGAGGAAGGGACAGCTGCAGGAAGATCACAGCCCACGTCGTGTTTTCCTCTGTTGAAGATGGATTCGGTCCCTCGGCCCTCTAAAAGTTAAGTGGAGGCACGAGGGCTGGGAAGGGGCTGGGAACTGCAGGGAGGGTTTAAAGTTCTGAGACAGAAAAGGGCAGTCCAGGAGCAGTCCCCTTTGGACAGAGAAATGGGGTCAGGGAACTTTATAGTGCCACGCCGGCGCGTGCCGGGCAGGGCAGCTCCAGCCCGCGTCTGTTGTGGTGTAGTTCGGGAAGCCCGCTTCGTGCCTGTCAGACGATCTCGGGGTATCGTTGTGCTCCAGGGGCACGAAAGTCATTTCAAGCGCCGTCCCGGGGTCCGGAAAGCCGGTGCCGATCGACGTAGCCCCGATCGGCTGCTGGTTTTCTTGAATCAGCAGTCAAAAGGGTACACGGTTCTTGCATCTTGAACGCTTTTGGTCAGTTGTGTTTTATGGTGTAGTTCTGGGTTGCAACAGCAGCTCTGCTCTCTACCCATCCAGTCTAAGGGACTGGCACTTCTTCCCAGCATCTTGAAGGTTTTAGGTCTTGTAGCAGCTTCTCGTATTTGCGCCGTCTCTGTGTGTGTTTTGCGCCAGTGCCGCCGTCTCTGTGTGTGTTTTGCGCCAGTGCCGCCGTCTCTGTGTGTGTTTTGCGCCAGTGCCGCCGTCTCTGTGTGTGTTTTGCGCCAGTGCCGCCGTCTCTGTGTGTGTTTTGCGCCAGTGCCGCCGTCTCTGTGTGTGTTTTGCGCCAGTGCCGCCGTCTCTGTGTGTGTTTTGCGCCAGTGCCGCCGTCTCTGTGTGTGTTTTGCGCCAGTGCCGCCGTCTCTGTGTGTGTTTTGCGCCAGTGCCGCCGTCTCTGTGTGTGTTTTGCGCCAGTGCCGCCGTCTCTGTGTGTGTTTTGCGCCAGTGCCGCCGTCTCTGTGTGTGTTTTGCGCCAGTGCCGCCGTCTCTGTGTGTGTTTTGCGCCAGTGCCGCCGTCTCTGTGTGTGTTTTGCGCCAGTGCCGCCGTCTCTGTGTGTGTTTTGCGCCAGTGCCGCCGTCTCTGTGTGTGTTTTGCGCCAGTGCCGCCGTCTCTGTGTGTGTTTTGCGCCAGTGCCGCCGTCTCTGTGTGTGTTTTGCGCCAGTGCCGCCGTCTCTGTGTGTGTTTTGCGCCAGTGCCGCCGTCTCTGTGTGTGTTTTGCGCCAGTGCCGCCGTCTCTGTGTGTGTTTTGCGCCAGTGCCGCCGTCTCTGTGTGTGTTTTGCGCCAGTGCCGCCGTCTCTGTGTGTGTTTTGCGCCAGTGCCGCCGTCTCTGTGTGTGTTTTGCGCCAGTGCCGCCGTCTCTGTGTGTGTTTTGCGCCAGTGCCGCCGTCTCTGTGTGTGTTTTGCGCCAGTGCCGCCGTCTCTGTGTGTGTGTGCGCCAGTGCCGCCGTCTCTGTGTGTGTGTGCGCCAGTGCCGCCGTCTCATAAGAGGCCGTGACGTTCGGCTCTCATTTTTCTGGGGTTGCAGTAGAGGCTCCTCGCCTCACCACTGCCTCCCCGCAGGTTATTTTTACTGTTGCCGTCTCTGGTTCGGAGTCATTTTTGTTGCGGAGCATTTTTGGTGTTATTGCTGTCGGGTCGTCTATAATGTTGTGTGGAGCATCTGTCTAAGCACGTGCGCGTTTGGCTCGGAGCTGCTCTGCCCGGAGGTGTAGAGTCAGGAGCGGGCGGACTGAGTTTAGGAGTCCACGATTGATCTGTGGACACGTTATCCTGCGTAGGCAGAGGTTGTGCGGTCATCTGGGACGGAGTAGCCGTGGGCAGGGGAGCGGACAGTCCGTTCCCCAGTGGTCTTTGGGACTCAATCAGACCTTCTTGTGTGATTCCTGAATAGAAAGCAGACCTGTGGAACGGTCAAGCTGTTGATGAGCTCCTGGGTAACTTGTTGAATACCTTGGTTTCAGATGCAGAGGGACAACTCAGCACGAACGAGCGCCGGAGGAGGCGAGCCGAGCGCCGTAAGCAAGCGGGTCGGTGCGTGGTGGGAGCAGGAAGCTGTGCCGTGTGGCTCTAGCTGAGTTTGGTCGTTTCTCTCTTTTCTAGGAGTGAAGCAAAGTGGAAAGCTGGGTATCGGCAGCGCAGCTCCTCTGGCAAGGTGAGCACGGAGCCGTGGTAGGGGCGAGCAGGAGCGTGGGGCCAGGGATTCGTTCAAAGAGCTACAGTTCTTTGCTTCTCGCCGTCGTAGGCGTCACCAGCGCTGAGGGTTTGTGACCGCGCCCGCGGCACGGAACGCCGTGGAACTAAGCGGGAGGCGGGTGTCGCGGAAGGGGTCGGAGTCTACCCCACGGCACCGTGTGCCGGCAAGGCTTAGCGAGCGTGTGCTTTCTCGTGTTCCTGTAGACGTTGAAGAGGAACCCGGCGACGGAGGAAGATCCCCGTTAGCGCGCGTGGCGTTTTCTTCCGTCGAAGATGGGTTCGGTCCCTCGGCCCTCTGAAAGCTAAGTGGAGGCACGGGGGCTGGGGAGGGGCCGGGAGTCGCAGGGACGGGGGGTTTAGCTCCGCTAAGAGCAAGGGCCGTCCAGTAAGCAGGTGGGGCGGTGCGTGGTGTCAAAGGGAAGATGTGCCTCGTGCCTTTATACTGTGTGCTCGCTCTGCTCAGCGAGCGTGTGTTTTCTTGTGTTGCTGTAGATGCTGAGGAGGAACCCGGTGATGCTGGAATATCCCTGTCAGCGCACGTGGCGTTTTCTTCTGTTGAAGACGGATTCAGTTTCTTGGCCCTCTGAAAGCTAAGTGGAGGCTGGGGGCTGGGAAGGGGCTGAAAACTGCAGGGAGGGGGGTGAAGTTCCGTTCGGGGCAAGGGTTATCCGGGAACAGTCTCTCTTGGGCAGGTGAAGGGTCCAGGGAATTTCACAGCGCGATGCCAGCGTGCGCCGGGCAGGGCAGCTCCAGCCAACGTCTGCGTCGCTGTGTAGTTCGGGAAGCCTGCCTTGCGCCTGTGTGACGATCTGGGGTCTCGTTGCTTTCCAGGGGCAGGAAAGGACTCTCGGGTGCCATCCTGACATCTGGAACGCCGGTGCCGATCGGGCGTTGGTTTTCTGGTATCGGCAGCCGAAAGCGTGGCGGGTTCTTGCCTTTGGGCCATTTCTGTTCAGGGCTGATTGTGGCGTTGTCCTGGGCTGTGCCGGCAGCTCTAGCCATCCAGTCTCAGGGACTGGAACTTCAAGATGCTGGGAAGAAGTTCTTAGGTTTTTCATCAGCTTCTCGTTTGGTTGCGACGTCTCTGCTCGGTTGTGGCGCTGCCGCCGTCTCGTCAGGAGCCGTGACGTCGGGCTCCTTTTCCGTTTGAGGATGCAGGAGAGGCTCCTCTCCTCCCCGTAGATTATTGGGATCGATGCCCTTCTGGTCTCGGAGCGTCGTGTTCGTCGTGGAGCGTTTTTGGCGCTGTGGCCGTCGCGTGGTCTATAAGGTTCTGCGGAGCGTCTGTCGGCCCGGGTGCGCGTTTGGCTCGGAGCTGCTCTGCCCGGACGCGTAGAGGCAGGGGAGGGTGGACGGAGCTCTGGCGGTCCCCGGTTAACCTGCTGACGCGTTGAATTGCGTGGGCAGAGGCGGCGCGGTCATCTGGGATGGAGTAGCCGTGGGCAGGGGAGCGGAGGGTCCCCGCGCAGGCGTTTGAGAGCCTCCACGAGAGCTTGGGACGTTATTGCGCCACAGAAAGCAGACCTGTGGGCTGGTCAGGCTGTTGATGGGCTGCTGGGTGACTTGCAGAATCACCTGATTTCAGGAGCAGAGGGACAACTTGGCCCGGAAGAGCGCCGGAGGAGGCGAGCTGTGCGCCGTAAGCAGGTGGGTCGGTGGGTGGTGCCAGAGGGGAGCTGTGCCGTGTGGCTCTAGCTAAGCTCGGTCGTTTCTCTGTTTCCTAGGTGCGAAGCGAAGAGGAAAGCGGGCTGTCGGCAGCTCAGCTCCTCGGGCCAGGTGAGCACGGAGTGCTGGGCCGAAGCGGCAGCTCGTTTCAGGTCCCGTGTTGCTGGCGCGGGTCCGAGCGTCCTTTGGTGGTGTTTTACAGGCGGCAGCTGAGCGTCTCGGCGGTCCGCGGCGTGGCAGTCAAAAGCAAGGGCGGCCGGGTGGGCGAGCGGCCCAGGTAAGGGAGGGCGAGCTGGGACCGTCTGCGGGCAGGCTGTGTTTTCGGGCGGCGTCCGAGCGCGTGCCTCTGGTTTTGCGGGTGCCGCAGACGAGCCGGCAGGGGCGAAGCCGCACGCCGGCCGGCAGCCGAGAAGGTGAGGCGGCGGTGGGCGTTGCGGAGCCCGGTATTGCCCGGCCTCTCGCTTCATCTTTTCCTTCTCGCTTTGCAGGCGCTTTGTGGGCCCTCTGGACCGGGAGGAGCATTTGCGGTGAGCCGGGCTAGGGGCGAGGAGGAGCGTGGGGCCGGGGACTCGTTCCCGGCGCCACGGTTTTTTTTGCTTCTCGCCGTCGTAGGCGTCACCAGCGCTGAGGGTTTGTGACCGCGCCAGCGGCAGGACACGCCGACCGGACCGCCCTGGAGCTCAGCAGGAGGTGGGTGTCGCGGACGGACTCGGCGTTTGCCCCGCGGCGCCGTGTGCCGGCGTGGCTTAGCGAGCGCGTGCTTTCTCGTGCTCCTGCAGGCGCTGAAGAGGAACCCGGCGACGCGGGAAGACGGCCGTTGGCGCACGTGGCGTTTTCCTCTGCCGAAGATGGGTTCGGTCCCTCGGCCCTCTGAAAGCTAAGTGGAGGCGCGAGGGCTGGGAAGGGGCCGGGAATGGCAGGGACGGGGGGTTTAGCTCTGCTAAGGGCAAGGGCCGTCCAGGAACCGCGCCCTTGGCGCGGGTGAAGGCCCCGGGGACCTTTACCGTGCGATGCCAGCGTGTGCCAGGCAGGGCAGCTCCAGCCTGCGTCTGCGTTGTGGTGTAGTTCGGGAAGCCTGCCTTGCGCCCGTCAGCCGATCCTGGGGTCTCGTTGCTTTCCAGGGGCACGAAAGGCCTCTCGGGTGCCACCCCGGGATCTGGAACGCCGGTGCCGATCGGCGTAGCGCCGATCGGGCGCTGGTTTTCTGGTGTCGGCAGCCGAAAGCGTGGCGGGTTCTTGCCTTTCGGCCGTTTCTGGTCAGGGGTGTTAGCGGCGTTGTCCTGGGCTGTGCCGGCAGCTGTGCTCTCTAGCCATCCAGTCTCAGGGACTGGAACTTCAAGATGCTGGGAAGAAGTTCTTAGGTTTTTCATCAGCTTCTCGTTTGGTTGCGCCGTCTCTGCTCGGTTGTGGCGCTGCCGCCGTCTCGTCAGGAGCCGTGACGTCGGGCTCCTTTTCCGTTTGAGGATGCAGGAGAGGCTCCTCTCCTCCCCGTAGATTATTGGGATCGATGCCCTTCTGGTCTCGGAGCGTCGTGTTCGTCGTGGAGCGTTTTTGGCGCTGTGGCCGTCGCGTGGTCTATAAGGTTCTGCGGAGCGTCTGTCGGCCCGGGTGCGCGTTTGGCTCGGAGCTGCTCTGCCCGGACGCGTAGAGGCAGGGGAGGGTGGACGGAGCTCTGGCGGTCCCCGGTGAACCTGCTGACGCGTTAAATTGCGTGGGCACATGCGTTGCGGTCATCTGGGATGGAGTAGCCGTGGTCAGGCGAGCGGAGGGTCCCCGCGCAGGCGTTTGAGAGCCTCCACGAGAGCTTGGGACGTTATTGCGCCACAGAAAGCAGACCTGTGGGCTGGTCAGGCTGTGGATGGGCTGCTGGGTGACTTGCAGAATCACCTGATTTCAGGAGCAGAGGGACAACTTGGCCCGGAAGAGCGACGGAGGAGGCGAGCTGTGCGCCGTAAGCAGGTGGGTCGGTGGGTGGTGCCAGAGGGGAGCTGTGCCGTGTGGCTCTAGCTAAGCTCGGTCGTTTCTCTGTTTCCTAGGTGCGAAGCGAAGAGGAAAGCGGGCTGTCGGCAGCTCAGCTCCTCGGGCCAGGTGAGCACGGAGTGCTGGGCCGAAGCGGCAGCTCGTTTCAGGTCCCGTGTTGCTGGCGCGGGTCCGAGCGTCCTTTGGTGGTGTTTTACAGGCGGCAGCTGAGCGTCTCGGCGGTCCGCGGCGTGGCAGTCAAAAGCAAGGGCGGCCGGGTGGGCGAGCGGCCCAGGTAAGGGAGGGCGAGCTGGGACCGTCTGCGGGCAGGCTGTGTTTTCGGGCGGCGTCCGAGCGCATGCCTCTGGTTTTGCGGGTGCCGCAGACGGGCCGGCAGGGGCGAAGCCGCACGCCGGCCGGCAGCCGAGAAGGTGAGGCGGCGGTGGGCGTTGAGGACCCTGGTATTGCCCGGTGTCTCGCTTCATCTTTTCCTTCTCGCTTTGCAGGCGCTTTGTGGGCCCTCTGGACCGGGAGGAGCATTTGCGGTGAGCCGGGCTAGGGGCGAGGAGGAGCGTGGGGCCGGGGACTCGTTCCCGGCGCCACGGTTTTTTTTGCTTCTCGCCGTCGTAGGCGTCACCAGCGCTGAGTGTTTGTGACCGCGCCAGCGGCAGGACACGCCGACCGGACCGCCCTGGAGCTCAGCGGGAGGTGGGTGTCGCGGACGGACTCGGCGTTTGCCCCGCGGCGCCGTGTGCCGGCGCGGCTTAGCGACCGTGTGCTTTCTCGTGTTCCTGCAGGTGCTGAAGAGGAACCCGGCGACGCGGGAAGACGGCTGTTGGCGCACGTGGCGTTTTCCTCTGCCGAAGATGGGTTCGGTCCCTCGGCCCTCTGAAAGCTAAGTGGAGGCACGGGGGCTGGGGAGGGGCCGGGAGTCGCAGGGACGGGGGGTTTAGCTCCGCTAAGGGTAAGGGCCGTCCAGTAAGCAGGTGGGGCGGTGCGTGGTGTCAAAGGGAAGATGTGCCTCGTGCCTTTATACTGTGCGCTCGCTCTGCTCAGCGAGCGTGTGTTTTCTTGTGTTGCTGTAGATGTTGAGGAGGAACCCGGTGATGCTGGAATATCCCTGTCAGCGCACGTGGCGTTTTCTTCTGTTGAAGACGGATTCAGTTTCTTGGCCCTCTGAAAGCTAAGTGGAGGCTGGGGGCCTGGGAAGGGGCTGAAAACTGCGGGGAGGGGGGTTAAGTTCCGTTCGGGGCAAGGGTTCTCCGGGAACAGTCTCCCTTGGGCAGGTGAAGGGTCCAGGGAATTTCACAGCGCGATGCCAGCGTGCGCCGGGCAGGGCAGCTCCAGCCAACGTCTGCGTCGCTGTGTAGTTCGGGAAGCCTGCCTTGCGCCTGTGTGACGATCCTGGGGTCTCATCGCGTTCGAGGGACACAAAAGTTTACTCGGGTGCCATTCCGGGATCTGCAACGCCGGTGCCGATTGGCGTAGCGCCAATTGGGTGCCGGTTCTGTCGTATCAGCAGTTGAAAGCGTGGCAGGTCCTTGCGTTTTGGATGTTTCTGGTCAGTTGCGTGTTATGGTGTCGTTGAGGGCTGCGTTGGCAGCTCTGCTTTCTACCCATCCAGTCTTGGGGACTGGCACTTCTTCCCAGCATCTCGAAGCGTTTGCGCCAGTGCCGCCGTCTCTGTGTGTTTTGCGCCAGTGCCGCCGTCTCTGTGTGTTTTGCGCCAGTGCCGCCGTCTCTGTGTGTTTTGCGCCAGTGCCGCCGTCTCTGTGTGTTTTGCGCCAGTGCCGCCGTCTCTGTGTGTTTGCGCCAGTGCCGCCGTCTCTGTGTGTGTTTGCGCCAGTGCCGCCGTCTCTGTGTGTTTGCGCCAGTGCCGCCGTCTCTGTGTGTTTTGCGCCAGTGCCGCCGTCTCTGTGTGTTTGCGCCAGTGCCGCCGTCTCTGTGTGTTTTGCGCCAGTGCCGCCGTCTCTGTGTGTGTTTGCGCCAGTGCCGCCGTCTCTGTGTGTTTGCGCCAGTGCCGCCGTCTCTGTGTGTTTTGCGCCAGTGCCGCCGTCTCTGTGTGTGTTTGCGCCAGTGCCGCCGTCTCTGTGTGTGTTTGCGCCAGTGCCGCCGTCTCTGTGTGTGTTTGCGCCAGTGCCGCCGTCTCTGTGTGTGTTTGCGCCAGTGCCGCCGTCTCTGTGTGTGTTTGCGCCAGTGCCGCCGTCTCTGTGTGTGTTTGCGCCAGTGCCGCCGTCTCTGTGTGTGTTTGCGCCAGTGCCGCCGTCTCTGTGTGTGTTTGCGCCAGTGCCGCCGTCTCTGTGTGTGTTTGCGCCAGTGCCGCCGTCTCTGTGTGTGTTTGCGCCAGTGCCGCCGTCTCTGTGTGTTTGCGCCAGCGCCGCCGTCTCATAAGAGGCCGTGACGTTCGGCTCCTTTTTTTTCTGGGGTTGCAGTAGAGGCTCCTCGCCTCACTGGCTTAGCGAGCGCGTGCTTTCTCGTGCTCCTGCAGGCGCTGAAGAGGAACCCGGCGACGCGGGAAGACGGCCGTTGGCGCACGTGGCGTTTTCCTCTGCTGAAGATGGGTTCGGTCCCTCGGCCGCTTCTGTTCAGGGGTGTTTGTGTCGTTGTCCCGGGCTGTGCCAGCAGCCGTGCTCTCTACCCATCCAGTCTCAGGCACTGGCACTTCTTCCCAGCATCTTGAAGTTTTTAGCGTTTGCCGCAGCTTTTTGCGCTGGTGTTGCTCTCTCTGTTTGTTGTGGCGGTGCCATTTCATAAGGGACCGTGGAGTTCTGTTCCTTTTTATTCTGGCGTTGCAGCAGAGGCTCCTTGCCTTCCCACTGCCTCCCTGCAGGTTGTTTTGATCGATGCCATGTCTCTTCTTGGAGTCGTTGAACATTTTTGGTGCTGTTTCAGTCATGTGGTCTATCACGTTCTGTGGAGTCTTGTTGTGCACATGTGCATGTTGGGTGGGAGCTGTTGTGCCCAGAGTTGTAGAGTCGGGGTGGGTGGACTGAGCTCTGGGTGTCCACCGTTCATTTGTTGACATATTAAATTGCGTAGGCAAAGTTCATACGATCATCTGGCACGGAGTTGCGATGGGTAGGAGGGTGGACATTCCCTGTACTGGTGTTTTACAGTTCATACTCAAGACTGTTGTTAACTAATGTTCTCTGTAGTGTGATGTTTTTTCAGAGTATTCTAACTTTTCTTTTTTTTTTTTTTTAGGTGACCACATTGTTAATATGACTGTAAATAGTATCTACAGCTGCACAAATCAACTACCTGTCTGAGGTCAGTACAAAGGATCCTCTGAGAATCAAGAAGACCCCAGAGTCAGCTGTTGCTATTGGACTGTATTGTCACTTTTCCATGTGACAGATGGGACCTGAGACACCAATGTGATGTTTACCGAGTTCACTTTATTGTCGGACTTTATACAAAGCTGCCCTCTCCACGTGCCTTGCAACAGTGTGATTGGTTGTATCACATGCTATACAATAACGTGATAGGCTGCATGCACTGTCCACGCGCTCTGCACACATGTGTCTGGCGCTTGCTCATTCACTGTTACCTTCTTATGGGGCTCCTTTTGTTTCTCTTGTCTCTGGCTTCACCTCTCAGCCAGGCTGGCGACAACCCCATCCCCCCGGGGCGGGGGGGGACTCTGCCTCGCTATCTCCTCCTCGTTAATATTTTATTAAATAAAAAATACCCTGTATTTCACACTGTCTTCAAAGCATGATACAGATTAAGAACATTAAGGCTAATATAATTACAATTAACAAGAACAGTTCCATTTTCAATATTCCTTTTAACCAGCAGGGTATCCAACTCAGAAAACCCAACATCTTCTGTTATTTTAATGTTCAGCAAATCTTCTATCTTATGAAGAGTTTGGTTGTATGTGTTGTTTGAACTTAAAATATAGCTGTGACCATGGCCCATAACACGAAATTAATCGCTGCTCTGTTTTACAAAGTGGTGTGACAATCTTGAAGCACTGCCCCCCATGCTTAGCAGAACTAAGACCTTGTTATGCCTTAAACACCTGGTTTTTGTTACGTGGGGAGGAAGAGAGAGATGACACCTCATCTTATCTTTCCCAAAGTTTTATGGCTATGAAGGCAGACGCCTTGGAAGATAAGGACAATTGACAGTGTTGCCGTGAAAGGTTTCACGGCCTAATTGGGATGATAGAGATGAACCATCTGTCGAACAGCCAACTACCAGAAGAGACCACGAACCAACAGCTACCCCTGACAGGCAAGACATCTCGCTTCTGCTCAGTACCGTGAACTTCTCCTAGTTTGAAGACCCCAGAGCCGTTCCAGAAGAGTCTTCCTAATTAGCAGGAAGAGCGAGCAGAGGGAGGAGATGAACCGCCTTCTACTATCTTGCATGTAAATGAACCGGCTTATTAAACAACCTCACGTACGATACAGGTCACCAGCATGTAAATCTTCAATGCGTCCCCCACTCCAGAGGTCGTCACAGGACCGACGTGCCTGTGGAGTGGAGATGTCTTACTCTTTGTCTCTCTCTCTCTGCCTTTCTTTTTCTGATATCTTAGTTTTCCTCTTCTCTCTCTCTCTTCCTTTTCCTTACAATGGTATTTATATGTTTAAGTTCTGCTGCTAAAGTCTTGTTAAGTTTCGCATTACAGTTACTAATTGTTGCCAATCCACTGCTTTTAGAAGGGTTTTTGCTGACAATGTATTGATAAGTTTTGTGCTATTGTAACATACTTTTGCCAAGTCACTGATTGCTGTAATTCGTATACGAGCACGCTCTTCTAGTAAATTCATACTTGGACCCCCGCAGCGATCGTCTGTCATTCATTTCACATTGCCGCGCAACACCTTTGAGGTTAAGGGTTGTCATAATTGTAACAGGTTTCTTATTTGTTCGCTAGGGAAGGTCTCACCCGCTTCGTTGAGATCCACAAATGTTTATGGTTACCTGTAGAAACACAAGCATATCCCCTTCCCCAGGTTATTAATCATGTAGGACCTTCCCATTGTTGCGTTGTCAGATTAAACACACTATAACCTTAAGTACATTCTTGGGAAAGTCTCTGACATTTTTTATATGGTGCATAAGAACAGGTTCCATTTTAGTCTCACTTTTAGGATTCAGCCAGTTCAGCACATGCAGTCCCTTTATCAAAACCTCTTCTGGACTGAGACCAATTCCCCCTTGTTTTTTCAAAACACACGAAAGACTTTTCAGGGTGCCCTGTGCACGCTCGATAATTGCCCGGACAATAGAACTATAAGGGACACCAAACAGGTGTTGTACATTCCACCGGACGAGGAAGGTTGCAAGTGTGTCAGAACGATATGGGAGACCATTATCTGTTTTGATCTGTGTAGGAACACCCGTGACAGCAAAAGCTCGTAATAAATAACGCTTTACCGCTTTTGCATTTGCTGAGGACTCCCGCAGCAGTCCTGAACAGGTTTCTACGATCGCACTAATGTACTTTTGTCGGCCAAACGGTGCAAATTCAGTAATATCAGTTTGCCGTAACTGGCCTGGCTGCGAGCCCCGAGGATTCACTCCTTTTTGTCGCAAAGGCATTATGCGGGCACAATCGGGACAAGCTGCAACATCAGATGGAGCTTGTTCCTCGGTCAGCGCAAACCGCTTTTGGAGCGATGCTGAGGATAGACGGAAGTACTCGTGAGCCTGTCTGGCTTGTTCAAAAGGAGATACTTCTGTCACTGCTCTAATTTGTCTATAACGTTGTTTCCCTCAACTAGACCACCTGGTAGGTTAGAGTGGCTTTTTATATGCATTATAAACACTGGCAGTGTCCTATAATCTAACACATTCCACAAATCTAACAATGCTTCAATAAACAAGGCATTGGAAACTCGCCTCAAAAGCGCTCTACGTAGTCTTTGTATAACTCCCACAACATAAAGAGAATCTGCTACCGGATTAATTGAGCAGTTATGCCATTTTTGTAACGCTGCTAAGCGTATCGAGGGCAGTTTCTTTTAACATGCCCCGTCTGTACGCAAGTAAAACACGCTAGGCCGTCACAAGCAGGGCTTCGGCCTTTCATCGCCGGCTAAAAACGCTGCAGCCGAACCCTCAGCGTCGGCTCGAGCGTGTATTTTTGCCTTTTCTACCTCCCGTTGCATAATCGGTACCCGTGTACAAGCTTCCACCGTCTCCGCCTGAGAAGCTGTTTTTCCCAAGCCGGCTAATATCTGTCGGTATTGAGTGTTTGCATTTGTCATGGCCAAATCTTTCCCCACCGCAGCTTTTGCCTCTGGAGTCAGGTTAGGAGAAGCATCTATAGCTTCTTTTAAACGGTCCACAAACTTATATATGGCTCCCCAGGATCCTGCTTTATTGTAGAATAGGGTGGTACAGGGTTACCTATATTTGGTAATTCCTTCACTGCCATCACAGCAAGCCCTCGCGCAAAACCCTCGGAGGAAGCGCCACCCCAGCGGCACCATCCGCATATCGCCACGATCCGGTGATCGGTCCATGCTAGCTAATCGCAATGGATCATCAGCTGGTAAAGGAACATTTTCTAATACTGCCAATTCCACCTTCCCCTGCCACTTGTCCAAGAACAGCAAATACCCCACTGGGGAAGCAATAACTCTATCAATGGCTTAATATCTGTTGGAGTTTGTATTCACCCCTTGAAAAATGAATCCATTAGCCGCATCACACGCCTGTTATCCATACCATATCGCATAACCGCAGTTTGCGATCGCTTAACCGTTTTCCAATCAAAGGGCGACCACTGCCTTTGTCCTCTGTTATTTACGTGCGCTGGCATCGATGTAATACCGCCAGGTAACATAATCCCTTCAACGGTCGCATCCCCGACTACCCATTGTGAGCGTTGCCCTTCATTACGAGAGTCATCTCGAGGAGTATCTCTACCCTGATGCATAGGGGCAGCACCCAAATTATCATTACTATCACTCCTATACAATTCCCTTGTCTTTCTCTGCAGATCAGTAAGTCGTCGCATGTTTGTAAACAGATCTGCTGACCCAGTCTCCAGCCCTTTTCCATATCGCGCTCTCAAGTATTCATCCGCTTCTCTTACACAAGCACAGACCACATCCCATCCTCTGCACATTGTCCAGCCCATTTATGTATTTGCTCCTTTTTAATACGGAGCTCCTCAGGAGCGAGGTGCAATTCCGCCCCTCCCGTTCCCGTTTTCCCCGTTTTTCACATTCCCTGCCAATCGCCTCTAACCCATCCCTAATTGCGTATGATGCCTTTTTACATGCTATTAACCACGAAGTTTTGCCATTACTGCCATCTAATGGTTTCTTAGCTTTTAAAACTTCCTGCATCTGCTCTCCTGCCATCTCAGTAAGTCACTCAGGCTCCGCACACGGCTCTCCTCCCGGAAGTCAGGGCGAATCTGCGGCGCTCCGTCCCGGCGCTCCATCGGGTCCTCCGGCAAAGGCCCGTCAGCTGGATTAACTCGTCCTGGCTCGTCGAAACTTGCCGGTTGCTGCCGTTCGTCTTCGTAGGCAGGCGATGGCTCAAAGGGTGCAGCGGGTCTAATTTGCTCTCTGCTCCAGAACTCCAAATGTGATACGGGACATACCAGGGGTATCGATTTTTCGGAGTTCTCGGAGCAGGGGCAGCTCGCGGCAGGCGGCTCCGAGGGGACGGTACACGCTTCCGTCCCGAGACATCCTCCGTCGGCCGCCTGACCCCCCGCCGCCAGGGTCCGGCGAGGTCGCGGGCCTCGCGGCTCCCCCTCGTGACCGCTTCCCACAGTTCAGTCCCTATCTCCTCCAACGTACCGGGAGAAAAAATCCGTCCGTCGATGGGACACTCCCCTTCCGCTGGGCCAATAGTAAAAGACGCCCCACCGCTTCTTTTTCCAAAAATCTTCCTGTTCGTGCAGCCAGCCGCAGAATACTTTTCACTCTTACTTTTTCTTCCACAGATGCCGCGTTTCCCACGCCGCCCGATTCCCTGTAGATCTTTTCTTTTCTTTTGTCACTAGGTCACGGTTGTGAAGAATTTGAGAGAATGCGTCATATTAAGTTGTCCGATCCTTCAGAATCTATGTATAGTACTTCAGACAAACTGAAACAGCACGTTAATAAGATGGTCCTAGTAGAATTAGGGTTTGACAAATGGTTTAAAAGCTTGGAAATAGCTGGGTAGCTGTTTGATCTTATTAATTACAATTACATATAATGCAGTTATGCTGCAGCATACAACATGTGATTAATGACATAAGTACGGCTTATTTCAAAGATGAATCAGCGCGTTGTAAACAAGGCCCGGCCGGTTCAAAGACAAAATGGGGGCATCGTGAGAGATTCGAGGGATTTTCTTGAAGTCAATGTGTGGATGGGTTTCTATTAGATGGAGATTTGTTACTGAACTAGCCAGGCCCCCAGGAATTTCAAGGCCATCTCAGAAAGCCGAAAACACGACGTAAATCAACAGACCTATCAACAGCGAGACTCGGGCGCGTGGACGGCTGTCGAACATAGACAATATCCAATCAGCTAACGCACGCTCGGAGCGTGGACGCGTGATCAGGACATAACCGCATATATCAGGAGGCTTATTTCTGTAATAAATGGCTTTGTGTGAATTCATATGGGTTTGTGTGGAGTCCGTGATTTTTCGCCCTCGCAGGGGGCTCACCCCTTGCCCCCCAGTCCGTTAAAGTAATGGATTTTACTGCTGTCGCTGCTCTCTGGGGGACAGGGCTGGGGTGCTGTTTGGGGACACAGCCCCATCCCTGGTGTTGAAAGCGAGGGCTCGGGGGGGCTGGGGGCAGAGTCTATAGGGGCTAGGGGACACCCAAAGGATGTCATGGGGACCCTGGTTTTCGGGAGCCAAGGATACAGTGGGGGACCCCTCTGACCTTTTGGCCTTTAGTGACCTTTTGACCTGTGGTGACCTTTTGACCTCAGAAGACCTTTTGACCTCAGGTGACCCTTTGACCTCAGGTGAGCTTTTGACCTCTGGTGACCTTTGACATTTGTGGTCCTTTGATCCCATGACCTTCCACCTCAGACCCTGGACCTTTGACACTAGACCTTTGACCACTGCATTTTGAGCCTGATCCCCTGACCATCTACATGTGCCCTTTCAGCTATGACCCTTGACATATGTCTCTTGACCTCAGACCCTTCAGTGCTGACCTCTGACATTTGACACTTACCTCTGACCCCTTTTATAGGGAATTTCAATACACAATTTTATTAGTAATATAATTATTTCTATCTATTGCCTAGGAAATCTAGGTTGAAATCTGTATTTAGTCACATTGCAAGTGCCATAGCAGTAATAAAGTGCAGGTGCTGTCATTTCTAGTGAGATTCCAGGTGATTTGATAAGGTGGTGGGAGGGGCCGGGGTGATTGACCCCTCCCCTTTCCCAGGGGATTGTGGGAAGGGGTGGGCGGGGCTCAGGGTATTTGAGCCCCGGTCCCCAGGTAGGGAGCTCATTCGGCTCCAGGACCGCTTCGGTGCCGGTTCTCTGTCGCTCCTTCGGCAGCCGGCAGGTTTTGAGCCGTTTAAGCTACGTGGGCAGCCGTCTCAGGAGAAGCGGAGGAGTCCCTTTGAGGTGTGAGCTTCGGGCGCAGGAAAGGTTCAGTAGCAGCTGTAGTAGAAAGTTGGTTTGTCATTATGTTTTATTTGTTAATTCAGTCCCAGGTGCTTTGCATTTTCCAATAATTCCTGACCACGATGAAGATGGAGTGTTGTTTTTTGGTTTGTATTGCTGTATTAATAGCTGTTAACATAATCTCTTCTCCTAGAAGAGTGTCTTGTCTCCAGAACCTTTGCAGCGGTCCCCGGTAGGTCATTCAAACGTACCTCCCGGAACTCAGCCAAGGTGAGCAATGACTTGTAGGCTAGTACCGATAAATGTTATTTGGGTGCCTAATCGTACGCATGTCCTTGCTTTCCTTATTGTAGGTGATGATGGAGGAAGTGACAGCTGCAGGAAGATCACAGCCCACGTCGTGTTTTCCTCTGTTGAAGATGGATTCGGTCCCTCGGCCCTCTAAAAGTTAAGTGGAGGCACGAGGGCTGGGAAGGGGCTGGGAACTGCAGGGAGGGTTTTAAGTTCTGAGACAGAGAAGGGCAGTCCAGGAGCAGTCCCCTTTGGGCAGAGAAATGGGGTCAGGGAACTTTATAGTGCCACGCCGGCGCGTGCCGGGCAGGGCAGCTCCAGCCCGCGTCTGTTGTGGTGTAGTTCGGGAAGCCCGCTTCGTGCCTGTCAGACGATCTCGGGGTATCGTTGTGCTCCAGGGGCACGAAAGTCATTTCAAGCGCCATCCTGGGGTCCGGAAAGCCGGTGCCGATCGACGTAGCCCCGATCGGCTGCTGGTTTTCTTGAATCAGCAGTCAAAAGGGTACACGGTTCTTGCATCTTGAACGCTTTTGGTCAGTTGTGTTTTATGGTGTAGTTCTGGGCTGCAACAGCAGCTCTACTCTCTACCCATCCAGTCTAAGGGACTGGCACTTCTTCCCAGCATCTTGAAGGTTTTAGGTCTTGTAGCAGCTTCTCGTATTTGCGCCGTCTCTGCGTGTTTGCGCCAGTGCCGCCGTCTCATAAGGGGCCGTGACGTTCGACTCTCATTTTTCTGGGGTTGCAGTAGAGGCTCCTCGCCTCATCACTGCCTCCCCGCAGGTTATTTTTACTGTTGCCGTCTCTGGTTCGGAGTCATTTTTGTTGCGGAGCATTTTTGGTGTTATTGCTGTCGGGTCGTCTATAATGTTGCGTGGAGCATCTGTCTAAGCACGTGCGCGTTTGGCTCGGAGCTGCTCTGCCCGGAGGTGTAGAGTTAGGAGCGGGCGGACTGAGTTTAGGAGTCCACGATTGATCTGTGGACACGTTATCCTGCGTAGGCAGAGGTTGTGCGGTCATCTGGGACGGAGTAGCCGTGGGCAGGGGGGCAGACAGTCCGTTCCCCAGTGGTTTTTGGGACTCAATTAGACCTTCTTGTGGGATTCCTGAATAGAAAGCAGACCTGTGGAACGGTCAAGCTGTTGATGAGCTCCTGGGTAACTTGTTGAATACCTTGATTTCAGATGCAGAGGGACAACTCGGCACGAACGAGCGACGGAGGAGGCGAGCCGAGCGCCGTAAGCAAGCGGGTCGGTGCGTGGTGGGAGCAGGAAGCTGTGCCGTGTGGCTCTAGCTGAGTTTGGTCGTTTCTCTCTTTTCTAGGCGTGAAGCAGAGTGGAAAGCTGGGTATCGGCAGCGCAGCTCCTCTGGCAAGGTGAGCACGGAGCCGTGGTAGGGGCGAGCAGGAGCGTGGGGCCAGGGATTCGTTCAAAGAGATACAGTTCTTTTGTTTCTCGCCGTCTGAGGCGTCACCAGCGCTGAGGGTTTGTGACCGCGCCCGCGGCACGGAACGCCGTGGAACTAAGCGGGAGGCGGGTGTCGCGGAAGGGGTCGGAGTCTACCCCACGGCACCGTGTGCCGGCAAGGCTTAGCGAGCGTGTGCTTTCTCGTGTTCCTGTAGATGCTGAAGAGGAACCCGGCGACGCAGGAAGATCCCCGTTAGCGCACGTGGCGTTTTCTTCCGTCGAAGATGGGTTCGGTCCCTCGGCCCTCTGAAAGCTAAGTGGAGGCACGGGGGCTGGGGAGGGGCCGGGAGTCGCAGGGACGGGGGGTTTAGCTCCGCTAAGGGCAAGGGCCGTCCAGTAAGCAGGTGGGGCGGTGCGTGGTGTCAAAGGGAAGATGTGCCTCGTGCCTTTATACTGTGCGCTCGCTCAGCTCAGCGAGCGTGTGTTTTCTTGTGTTGCTGTAGATGCTGAGGAGGAACCCGGTGATGCTGGAATATCCCTGTCAGCGCAAGTGGCGTTTTCTTCTGTTGAAGACGGATTCAGTTTCTTGGCCCTCTGAAAGCTAAGTGGAGGCTGGGGGCCTGGGAAGGGGCTGAAAACTGCAGGGAGGGGGGTTAAGTTCCGTTCGGGGCAAGGGTTCTCCGGGAACAGTCTCCCTTGGGCAGGTGAAGGGTCCAGGGAATTTCACAGCGCGATGCCAGCGTGCACCGGGCAGGGCAGCTCCAGCCAACGTCTGTGTCACTGTGTAGTTCGGGAAGCCTGCCTTGCGCCTGTGTGACGATCCTGGGGTCTCATCGCGTTCGAGGGACACAGAAGTTTACTCGGGTGCCATTCCGGGATCTGCAACGCCGGTGCCGATTGGCGTAGCGCCAATTGGGTGCCGGTTCTGTCGTATCAGCAGTTGAAAGCGTGGCAGGTCCTTGTGTTTTGGATGTTTCTGGTCAGTTGTGTGTTATGGCGTCGTTGAGGGCTGCGTTGGCAGCTCTGCTTTCTACCCATCCAGTCTTGGGGACTGGCACTTCTTCCCAGCATCTCTGTGTGTTTGCGCCAGTGCCGCCGTCTCTGTGTGGTTTGCGCCAGTGCCGCCGTCTCTGTGTGTGTTTGCGCCAGTGCCGCCGCCTCTGTGTGTGTTTGCGCCAGTGCCGCCGCCTCTGTGTGTGTTTGCGCCAGTGCCGCCGCCTCTGTGTGTGTTTGCGCCAGTGCCGCCGCCTCTGTGTGTGTTTGCGCCAGTGCCGCCGCCTCTGTGTGTGTTTGCGCCAGTGCCGCCGCCTCTGTGTGTGTTTGCGCCAGTGCCGCCGCCTCTGTGTGTGTTTGCGCCAGTGCCGCCGCCTCTGTGTGTGTTTTGCGCCAGTGCCGCCGTCTCGTAAGGGGCCCTGACTTTTGGCTCCTTTGTTTTCTGGGGTTGTAGTGGAGGCTCATTGTACACCACTGCCTCCCTGCAGGTTCTTTTGATCGATGTGTGTCTGGTTTGGAGTCGTTGTCATCGTCGGGTGTTGTTGGTGGCGTTGCCATCATGTCGTCTATCATGTTCTGTGGAGAGTCTGTCTGAGCGGGTGCGCATTTGGCTCGGAGCCGCTCTGCCCGGACGCGTGCAGTCGGGGGCGGGTGGACCGAGGTCTAGGAGTTCACGGTTAATATGCTGACGTGTTAAATTGTGTAGACAGAGGTCGTGCAGTAACGTGGGATGGAGTAGCTGTGGGCAGGGAAGTCAAGAGTCCTTTTAGTGGTGTTTTGCTATTGTTACTAAGGACATTGTTGACTAGCGTTTTCTGTGGTGTGCTGTTTTTTCAAAGATGAAGTGTGTTTTAATGAATTTTTTTTTTTCTTTGCAGGTGATCACGTTGTCAATACGAGTCCCTTACTTGTAAAAAGGCATTTTGTTAGGCTATGTAACACTCAGTTATAGCCTTTTTTTGATGGTAACAAAAGCAGCTACAGACTCTGATCAACACTTGTGAGATAAGGCCCGCTTTACACTTTTGTCAAGAACTAGGCTTATTTCAGTGAAAATGCCACATTTGAGGCTGGCAGGAAGCTCCTACGGACCGTAAACAAAATCTACGGCTGCGAGGAGCCAAGTCCGGTCTGAGATCAGCGCAGAGGATCTACCGAGAAGCAAGAAGACCAGACTTGGCTATTGCTACTGGATTGAATCACAATGTAGAGGGGTGGGTGAATAGTTTGTAAGGGTATAAATACCCAGGGATTTCTATGCTTGGCCGGGACTTTAGCAGCAGCAGCAGCAGCTCCGGTCTGCCTTCCCGCCGTACCGTTCCGTTCGGTTATTTATTTTCACGGTTTTTGCCTCATCAACCCACCCGTCCCCACGTCCACGGAAGGGAGGTAGGGATGTCGAGGTGTAGAGCGATGCGATTCTGAAAATCAGGCTGAGTGATACAAGGAATGAGTTGTAACCATACCATCCTTTGGCCTGATGTACATAAAATCTTTTAGGTGTTTCCCCTATCCTCCGTGAGTCTGGGAGCCAAACCGTAGATCCAGCGCGGTGCTACGTTCGGATCCAGCCGCACCCAGTCTTCCGTCCGGGGTGGAGTTTAGAAAGCGAGGGGGTCCGTTCTGAACCTCACGACTCAACGGAAAGGCCTCCCTCTAGCCTTTGGCATCTCCTGTCCATGTAGAAATTACTCTGAATCAAGTTCCAGCCGATTTTGATCGTCGTATTTTGTCCACTTAGCAAGCGATAGCGTCCCTCGCCATCGCATCGCACGACGTCACAGCGCGAGCGATCCGACGCCGCTCTCGGTCGGCCGCGCCCCGAGTCGGTTACCCGAGACGAAGCGACGTCGGCGGGGTCGCGGGCGTCGTCGGCGCTCAGTCGGCGCTTAGCAACGGAGACGCGGGGCGAGTTTGAGTTCCGGATCGTCAGAGGAACCGACTTGCGGTAACTGCCACGATTGGGAAGCCACGGAAGAATAGGTCACCGTGGTCAAGAACTGTACGAAGGACGGCAAGGGAATTAAGTCCAAATCGTTTTCCCGTTCTGACAATTAGCTTGAGACACGTACTTAAAAGGGTCGGTGCGGCGGATGACGCGCAGCACGTTCGGGTAGCGTGAAACCTCGAGCGAACGTGGCTCGGGGTTTTAGTTATTTGTCCTCGGAGGTTCAAATTTTTTTTCCTTTTCAGGTAAATTTCGAAGGTAAAGAATAAGAGAGTCCTAGCTGGGGGGTTTTATCCCCCCCGCCCCGTCCGGGTTTTTTTTTTCGCCCGCTCCCGGCGGCTCCGAGAGGCGACGTTCGTCGCCAACGTGCGGACCGAGGTCCGGCCGGGAGCGGGGTTTCGCCGGGCGGGGCGAGTTTAGAGGGCGCCGGGAACGGCGTTTCCGAGGGGCGACGCGGAGACGGGGCGAAGGCACGGGGCGAGAAGGGCAGAGAATGGGTGCGGTGTGACGGTGCGGTGGTGTCGGTAGGCGAATGGGTGGTGCGTTAGAGTCGTGTGATGTGGTAATATTGTGTTTTGGGGTTGTAGTTACTTGTTATTGCAGGTTAATGGTTTTTTCTTTTCAGCTAAATTTTAAATTTAAAATAGAATAAAAAAACCCCAGCCGGGGGATTTTTTTTTTCCGTTCCCCCGGCTGGGTTTTTTTTTCCCCGGTCCCGGCCGCTCAGCGAGGCGACGTTCATCGCCAAGGTTCGGACGCGGGCGCCCATCGGGCCGGGGTTTTGGCAGGCAGGGTCACATTTGAGGCTTCCGGGAACGGCGTTCCCGAGGGGCGACGCGGAGACAGGGTCCCGGCACAGGGCGAGAAGGGCCGCGGCGCGAGCGTGCGGCGGTGTCTGTAGGCGTGTGAGCGGTGTGGTTAGCTGAGTGATGTGGAATGAATCTGTTTTGGTCCTGTATTTGTTTTTTTGCAGGTTAATGGTTTTTTCTTTTCAGCTAAATTTTAAATTTAAAATAGAATAAAAAAACCCCAGCCGGGGGATTTTTTTTTCCGTTCCCCCGGCTGGGTTTTTTTTTCCCCGGTCCCGGCCGCTCTGTGAGGCGACGTTCATCGCCAAGGTTCGGACGCAGGCGCCCGTCGGGCCGGGGTTTTGGCAGGCAGGGTCACATTTGAGGCTTCCGGGGACGGCGTTCCCCAGGGGCGACGCGGAGACGGGGTCACGGCACAGGGCGAGAACGGCCGCGGCGCGAGCGTGCGGCGGTGTCGGTCGGCGTACGAGCGGTGTGTTTAGCTGAGTGATTAGGAATGATTGCGTTTTGGTCCTCAATTTGTTTCTTTGCAGGTTAAAGGTTTTTTCTTTTCAGATAAATTTTAAAATAGAATAAAAAAACCCCAGCCGGGGGATTTTTTTTTCCGTTCCCCCGGCTGGGTTTTTTTTTCCCCGGTCCCGGCCGCTCAGCGAGGCGACGTTCATCGCCAAGGTTCGGCCGCGGGCGCCCATCGGGCCGGGGTTTTGGCAGGCAGGGTCATATTGGAGGCTTCCGGGAACGGCGTTCCCGAGGGGCGACGGGGTCACGGTACAGGGCGAGAAGGGCCGCGGCGTGAGCGTGCGGCGGTGTCTGTAGGCGTATGAGCGGTGTGTTTAGCTGAGTGCCGTGGAATGATTGCGTTTTGGTCCTGTATTTGTTTCTTTGCAGGCTAATGGTTTTTTCTTTTCAGCTAAATTTTAAATTTAAAATAGAATAAAAAAACCCCAGCCGGGGGATTTTTTTTTCCGTTCCCCCGGCTGGGTTTTTTTTTCCCCGGTCCCGGCCGCTCAGCGAGGCGACGTTCGTCGCCAAGGTTCGGACGCGGGCGTCCATCGGGCCGGGGTTTTGGCAGGCAGGGTCACATTTGAGGCTTCCGGGAACGGCGTTCCCGAGGGGCCGCGAGGAGACGGTGTCACGGCACAGGGCGAGAACGGGGGCGGCGCGAGCGTGCGGCGGTGTCTGTAGGCGTATGAGCGGTGTGGTTAGCTGAGTGATGTGGAATGAATCTGTTTTGGTCCTGTATTTGTTTCTTTGCAGGTTAAAGGTTTTTTCTTTTCAGCTAAATTTTAAATAGAATAAAAAAACCCCAGCCGGGGGATTTTTTTTTCCGTTCCCCCGGCTGGGTTTTTTTTTCCCCGGTCCCGGCCGCTCAGCGAGGCGACGTTCATCGCCAAGGTTCGGCCGCGGGCGCCCATCGGGCCGGGGTTTTGGCAGGCAGGGTCAAATTTGAGGCTTCCGGGAACGGCGTTCCCGAGGGGCCGCGAGGAGACGGGGTCCCGGCACACCGGGAGCACCGGGGCGGCGCGAGCGTGCGGCGGTGTCGGTCGGCGTACGAGCGGTGTGTTTAGCTGAGTGCCGTGGAATGATCGCGTTTTGGTCCTGTATTTGTTTCTTTGCAGGTTAATGGTTTTTTCTTTAAGCTAAGTTTAAAATTCAAAATAGAATAAAACAACTCCAGCTGGGGGATTTTCTTGTTTCCCCTGGCTGGGTTGTTTTTTTTCCTCCCGGTCCCGGTCTCTCCACGAGGTGACGTTCATTGCTCAAGTTTGGATGTGGGTCGGGCCGAGATTGGGGTTTTAGGCAGGCAGGGAGCGTTTAGAGCCTCCCGGGAACGGTGTTCCCGAGGGGTGACGTGGATGTGGGGCGAGGGTGTCAGCCGGGAGAATGGTTGCCGTGCGAGTGTGCGGTGGGTTTGGTATCTGAGTGAGTGGTGTGGTGTAGCTGCGTGATCTGGTATGATTGTGGTTTGGGGTCGTAGGTTTTATTTTCTAGGGTTTTTTTATTTTACCTGAAAGTGGACAAAAAAAATTTCAAGTAGATTATTAAAACACCAGCCAGGGGATTTCTTCCCCACGTGTCCATCCACCGCCTTCAGCAGCGCGTTTTAGTCCAGGTCCACCGTGCTTGGTCTAGTCAAGGTAATTGCCAAAGTTCATATTCAGGTTAGTCTGGGACGGTGGTTTCACAGGCAGGGTTTCTGTCGAGGATCCCAGGAACAGCCTTTCCGGTGACACCCGTTCTGCACAGCGGCCACGGTCGGTCCTCGTCAGGACGCTCGTTTAGGGAGAGGCCCGGGAAGGCGTTCGCGATCGGCCTAGGAGTAGCGTGAGTAAACGGCCGAGGACAGGGACAGGGTTGAAATAGAAGCGTGTTATCCTCTGTAACGGGATGTGAGAAAAGCTCTTGAAAAGGTGAGTGGGGTTTTCTGTGTTCTGTTGTAATTGCAATATCTCCAATGTGTTCTAAATAATTTTAATACCTTGAATGTGTTCTCATCGTAATACCCTGAAAGCGTCACGAAGGTGTCCGTTTGATGTTCGGCACGTCCGTTTTGACAAAACGACGTAAAAGAGTCGTAACGGGGACGAGTCCAATCCGCCGCGCGCTCAAACGGACACGCGAACCGAGAGTTCGTTCAACGCTCGCCGTCGGGTGAGAAACGCTGTAACGGGTCTGTACCGGAACTAATGATTTTCTCTTTACTCTTTTGCCATGTGGTACATTTTGTCTAAAAGCTGTAATAAGGAAGAGTTTTTCACGTTATGAGAATTGTGATTCTGGAACTGTCTTTAGAAAACCAATTTGTCACTTGTTGGCTCATATCAAATAAATAGTTATGATGCTTTACTATGTGATTTGAGGAGGTTAGTCCTACCTCAGGGCCATCACAAAGGTAATAAAGCAGACACGCCTTTTTGTCGTCCAGTGTCTTTTTTTGGTCCGAGCGGAGCGACAGGTTGATGTTTTGAGCACGTACCCGAGTTTGAGAGAGTGTAGTTTGCGACTGCGAGCGTGCACCGCACTTTGTCTGTCTAGTGCTGTGAGCGTGCTGGACTTTGTCTCTGTCTTGTCTTGAGCACGTGCTGGACTTTGTCTCTGTCCTGTGTTGTGAGCGTGCCGGACTTTGTCTCTGTCTTGTGTTGTGGGTGTGCTGGACTTTGTCTCTGTCTCGTGTTGTGTGCGCGCTGGACTTTGTCTCTGTCTCGTGTTGTGCGTGTGCTAGACTTTGTCTCTGTCTTGTGTTGTGTGCGCGCTGGACTTTGTCTCTGTCTCGTGTTGTGTGCGTGCTGGACTTTGTCTCTGTCTTGTGTTGTGTGCGCGCTGGACTTTGTCTCTGTCTCGTGTTGTGTGCGTGCTGGACTTTGTCTCTGTCTTGTGTTGTGGGTGTGCTGGACTTTGTCTCTGTCTCGTGTTGTGTGCGTGCTGGACTTTGTCTCTGTCTTGTGTTGTGGGTGTGCTGGACTTTGTCTCTGTCTCGTGTTGTGTGCGCGCTGGACTTTGTCTCTGTCTCGTGTTGTGCGTGTGCTAGACTTTGTCTCTGTCTCGTGTTGTGCGCGTGCCGGACTTTGTCTCTGTCTCGTGTTGTGCGCGCGCTGGACTTTGTCTTTGTCTCGTGTTGTACGCCTGCTGGACTTTGTCTCTGTCTTGTGTTGTGCGCGTGCTGGACTTTGTCTCTATCTTGTGTTGTATGCCTCCTGGACTTTGTCTCTGTCTTGTCTTGTGTGCGTGCAGGACTTTGTCTCTGTCTTGTGTTGTGCGCGCGCTGGACTTTGTCTCTGTCTCGTGTTGTATGCCTGCTGGACTTTGTCTCTGTCTCTGTCTTGTGTTGTATGCCTGCTAGACTTTGTCTCTATCTTGTGTTGTATGCCTCCTGGACTTTGTCTCTATCTTGTCTTGTGTGCGTGCAGGACTTTGTCTCTGTCTTGTGTTGTGCGCGCGCTGGACTTTGTCTCTGTCTTGTGTTGTATGCCTGCTGGACTTTGTCTCTGTCTTGTGTTGTACGCCTGCTGGACTTTGTCTCTGTCTCGTGTTGTTTGCCTGCTGGACTTTGTCTCTGTCTCGTGTTGTTTGCCTGCTGGACTTTGTCTCTGTCTTGTGTTGTGTGGGTGCTGGACTTTGTGTCGGTCTTGTGCTGTGCGTGTTAGACTTTGTTTCTTTTAATGTGTGTGTTGGAGTTTGAGTGGACTGATTGTTCAGGTTGAATGTATTTGAGTGTGTTTTTACTCTAGAGTTTTTATTGGATGGCAGGTAATATTAGTTGGTTTATTCCATAAACTACAGTATTTGATTTTTCAGGTGCAGCAGTAGGGCTTTGGATGCTTAAGGGGAGTAAAAAAAAAAAAAGTACCCAATCCATGTACTCCCCCTGAGCATCCAAAGCCCTACTGCTGCACAAAACTTATTATTTTTATTTTTATTTTTATTCTTTTATTGTACAATAAAAAGCCCTAGCAATGCCCACAGCAATCCCCAATCAAGCAGATTTCCATGACCAGAGGGAGTACTCCCTAATTAAAATACAAACCAATAACAACAGCAATTAGGGAGTACTCCCCTGGTCATGGAAATTATCACCCAATTATGCAAATGACACAATTAAATATGCAAATTAGGTAAAAAAAATTTTTTGACGCCTCCACAAACAAAAAATAAATAAAACAAAAAATCAAAAATGACAAAACACAACACAAAAAGCTCCAGCAAAAAAACAAAAACAACTAACAAGAATACGAAACAAAACCAAACAGATCTAAAAAACCAAAAAAAAAAACAAACAAAAAAAAAACCTAAATAAACCAAAAAAAACCAAAACGCAACAAAAAAACAAATAAACCAATAAAAAAATCAACTCAACATGACATAAACAAAAAAACTTCACAAAAACATGAAAAACACTAAACAATTATACACAACATATATACAAAAAAAAATAATCAATATATCACCTCCAAACAAACTAAGCCACAAAAAAGAACAAAACACCAAATATTCAGAAAACACCATATACCACAATCACAACAAACAACCAAACAACAAACAAACAAATATCAACTGCATCATAAAATACTGTACTACTTTCCCAACAATGAAAAAAACAACATAAAAAATATCCAAAAAGTACACAAGGACAAAAACAACACAATTCACAATGAGAACTAACACACAACACCAAACACATCATTAATAAAATGACACAACACAGTACAATGACAACACTACAATTAAACACAAAACTTACACAAAAAATTATCAGTTAATAATAAACACTTTAAAAATAACACATACAATTACAAAATGGAAAAAACAACATAAAAACAAACAAAACAACCAACAAAACAAACTACAGAAAACCTAACAAAATACAGAAAAAGACATCCTAACCTAACAATACAACTATTATTACACATAAAACTACAACTTAACAAAAGAAAACAAAATGACTTACAGATAAATCTCTAAAAATATCAAATAATTACAACACATATGGAATCACATATTAATACATATATTCCTACACACCTCACTAAAACAATTACTACACAATTGACAACTACATCACAAAATAAACTTAACATACAGCTGGCAATGCACAATAGAAGACATATTACATTACAAGTTAAAAGAAAATTAACACTTACCATAGCAAAACCTATTACTAAACAACTTACAGAATGACTTACTATACACATAAACAGTTACAATACAAATTACACTGACAATAACAAACACAATGACAGTGACACTAACACTCACAAGTATGGATGACCATTGACAGCTGAAACACAATAATTAGTGGTAGGAAACAACTTAGGGTACGACTTACAGTACGGGTTAGTGTACACGTTACGGTTAGGGTACGGGTTAGGGTACGGGTTAGGGTACGGGTTAGGGTACGGGTTAGGGTACGGGTTAGGGTACGGGTTAGGGTACGGGTTAGGGTTAGGGTACGGGTTAAGGTACGGGTTAGGGTACGGGTTAGGGTACGGGTTAGGGTTAGGGTACGGGTTAGGGTTAGGGTACGGGTTAGGGTACGGGTTAGGGTACGGGTTAGGGTTAGGGTACGGGTTAGGGTTAGGGTACGGGTTAGGGTTAGGGTACGGGTTAGGGTTAGGGTACGGGTTAGGGTACGGGTTAGGGTACGGGTTAGGGTTAGGGTTAGGGTACGGGTTAGGGTTAGGGTACGGGTTAGGGTACGGGTTAGGGTACGGGTTAGGGTACGGGTTAGGGTACGGGTACGGGTTAGGGTACGGGTTAGGGTACGGGTTAGGGTACGGGTACGGGTTAGGGTACGGGTTAGGGTACGGGTTAGGGTTAGGGTTAGGGTTAGGGTACGGGTACGGGTTAGGGTTAGGGTTAGGGTTAGGGTTAGGGTTAGGGTTAGGGTTAGGGTACGGGTTAGGGTTAGGGTTAGGGTTAGGGTTAGGGTTAGGGTTAGGGTTAGGGTTAGGGTACGGGTTAGGGTTAGGGTTAGGGTTAGGGTACGGGTTAGGGTTAGGGTTAGGGTTAGGGTTAGGGTTAGGGTTAGGGTTAGGGTTAGGGTTAGGGTTAGGGTTAGGGTTAGGGTTAGGGTTAGGGTTAGGGTTAGGGTTAGGGTTAGGGTTAGGGTTAGGGTTAGGGTTAGGGTTAGGGTTAGGGTTAGGGTTAGGGTTAGGGTTAGGGTTAGGGTTAGGGTTAGGGTTAGGGTTAGGGTTAGGGTTAGGGTTAGGGTTAGGGTTAGGGTTAGGGTTAGGGTTAGGGTTAGGGTTAGGGTTAGGGTTAGGGTTAGGGTTAGGGTTAGGGTTAGGGTTAGGGTTAGGGTTAGGGTTAGGGTTAGGGTTAGGGTTAGGGTTAGGGTTAGGGTTAGGGTTAGGGTTAGGGTTAGGGTTAGGGTTAGGGTTAGGGTTAGGGTTAGGGTTAGGGTTAGGGTTAGGGTTAGGGTTAGGGTTAGGGTTAGGGTTAGGGTTAGGGTTAGGGTTAGGGTTAGGGTTAGGGTTAGGGTTAGGGTTAGGGTTAGGGTTAGGGTTAGGGTTAGGGTTAGGGTTAGGGTTAGGGTTAGGGTTAGGGTTAGGGTTAGGGTTAGGGTTAGGGTTAGGGTTAGGGTTAGGGTTAGGGTTAGGGTTAGGGTTAGGGTTAGGGTTAGGGTTAGGGTTAGGGTTAGGGTTAGGGTTAGGGTTAGGGTTAGGGTTAGGGTTAGGGT